>NC_057812.1:624618257-624856264 GCF_018294505.1 Triticum aestivum
TCTTGGAGCGTCTTGCATGATTTGAGTCTTTGACTTTTAGTTTGCCACAATCATCCTTGTTGTACACACCTTTTGGGAGAGACACGCATGAATCATGATTTATTTGAATGCTCTATGTGCTTCACTTATATTTTTTGAGCTAGGCAAAATTGCTCTAGTGCTTCACTTATATATTTTTAGCACGGCAGTGGTTTTATTTTAGAGAAATTGTTGAACTCTCGTACTTCATTTATATTATTTTGAGTCTTTAGAAAAGCATGGTAATTTGCTTTGGTTATAGAATTAGTCCTAATATGATAGGCATCCAAGAGGGATATAATAAAAACTTTCATATAAAATGCATTGAATACTATGAGAAGTGTGATTCCTTATGATTGTTTTGAGATATGAAGATTGTGATATTAGAGTCATGCTAGTAAGTAGTTGTGAATTTGAGAAATACTTGTGTTAAGGTTTGTGAGTCCCATAGCATGCACGTATGGTGAACCATTATGTAACGAAGTTGGAGCATGAGATGTTTTTTGATTGCCTTCCTTATGAGTGGCGGTCGGGGACGAGCGATGGTATTTTCCTACCAATCTATCCCCCTGGGAGCATGCACGTAGTACTTTGTTTTGATGACTAATAGATTTTTGCAATAAGTATGTGAGTTCTTTATGACTAATGTTGAGTCCATGGATTATACGCACTCTCACCTTTCCGCAATTGCTAGCCTCTCTAGCACCGCGCAACTCTCGCCGGTACCATAAACCCACCACATATCATTTCTCAAAACAACCATCGTACCTACCTATTATGGCATTTCCATAGCCATTCCGAGATATATTGCCATGCAACTTTCCACCGTTCCGTTTACTATGACACGTTCCATCATTGTCATATTGCTTTGCATGATCATGTAGTTGACATCGTATTTGTGGCAAAGCCACCGTTCATCCTTTTTTATACATGTCGCTCTTGATTCATTGCACATCCCGGTACACCATCGGAGGCATTCATATAGAGTCATATTTTTGTTCTAGTATCGAGTTGTAATTTTCGAGTTGTAAGTAAATAAAAGTGTGATGATCTTCATTATTAGAGATTGTCCCATGTGGGGAAATAAAAAAGGGAGAAAGGCCAAATGAAAAAAGAGTAGGCCCAAAAAAAGAAAAAAATGAGAGAAAAGAGAGAAGGGACAATGTTACTATCCTTTTTGCCACACGTGTGCTTCAAAGTAGCACCATGATCTTCATGATAGAGAGTCTCCTATGATATCACTTTCATATACTAGTAGAAATTTTTCATTATAGAACTTGGCTGGTATATTCCAACGATGGGCTTCCTCAAAATGCCCTAGGTCTTCATGAGCAAGCAAGTTGGATGCATACCCACTTAGTTTTCTTTTCTTGAGCTTTCATAACCTTGTAGCTCTAGTGCATCCTTTGCATGGCAATCCCTACTAACTCACATTGATATCTATTAATGGGCATCTCCATAGCCCGTTGATATGCCTAGTTGATGTGAGGCTATCTCCTTCTTTTTGTCTTCTCCACAACCACCGTCTATTCTACCTATAGTGATATGTCCATGGCTCACGCTCATGTATTGCGTGAAAGTTGAAAAGGTTTGAGAACATCAAAAGTATGAAACAATTTCTTGGCTTGTCATCGGGGTTGTGCATTATTTGAATATTTTGTGTGACGAAGATGGAGCAAGCCAGACTATATTATTTTGTTGGGATAAGCTTTCTTTGGCCATGTTATTTTGAGAAGACATAATTATTTGTTGGTATGCTTGAAGTATTATTGTTTTATGTCAATATTAAACTTTTATTTTGAATCTTACAAATCTGAACATTCATGCCACAATAAAGAGAATTACATGGATAAATATGTTAGGTAGTATTCGACATCAAAAATTCTGTTTTTATCATTTACTTACTCGGGGACGAGCAGGAATTAAGCTTGGGGATGCTTGATACGTCTCTAACGTATCTATAATTTTTTATTGTTCCATGCTATTATATTATCTGTTTTGGGTGTTTTATATGCATTAATATGCTATTTTGTATGATTTTTGGGACTATCCTATTAACCTGCAGCTCAGTGCCAGTGCTAGTTTCTGTTTTTCCTTGTTTTAGAGTTTCGCAGAAAAGGAATACCAAACGGAGTCCAAACGGAATAAAACTTTCGCGATGATTTTTCTTGGACCAGAAGACACCCAGGAGACTTGGAGTGCAAGTCAGCAGAGCCACAAGGCGGCCACAAGGATGGAGGGCGCGCCCAGGGGGTAGGGTGCGCCCCCGACCTTGTGGGCCCCTCGGTGACCCCCTGACCTAGATCTTCCTCACATATATTCTCAAATACCCTGAAAACTTCCAGGGGAGCCACGAAACCACTTTTCCATCGCCGCAACCTTCTGTACCAGTGATATCCCATCTAGGGACCTTTTCCGGCATCCTTCTGGAGGGGGATTCGATCACGGAGGACTTCTACATCAACACCATTGCCTCTCCAATGAAGCGTGAGTAGTTTACCACGGACCTATGAGTCCATAGCTAGTAGCTATATGGCTTCTTCTCTCTCTCTTTGATTCTCAATACCATGTTCTCCTCGATATTCTTGGAGATCTATTCGATGTAATACTCTTTTGCGGTGTGTTTGCCGAGATCCGATGAATTGTGGATTTATAATAAGCTTATCTATGAATATTATTTGAATCTCTCTGAATTCTTTTATGCATGATTTGATATCTTTGCAAGTCTTTTCGAATTATCGATTTGGTTTGGCCAACTAGATTGATTTTTCTTGCAATGGGAGAAGTGCTTAGCTTTGGGTTCAATCTTGCGGTGCTCGATCCGAATGACAAAAGGGGAACCGACACGTATTGTATTGTTGCCATCGAGGATAACAAGATGGTTTTTTATCATATTGCTTGAGTTAATCCCGCTACATCATGTCATCTTACTTAATGCGTTACTCTGTTCTTATGAACTTAATACTAGATGCAGGCAGGAGTCGGTCGATGTGTGAAGTAATAGTAGTAGATGCAGAATCGTTTCGGTCTACATGACACTGACGTGATGCCTATATTCATGATCATTGCCTTAGATATCGTCATAACTTTCCTCTTTTCTATCAATTGCTCGGCAGTAATTTGTTCACCCACCGTAATAATTTCTATCTTGAGAGAAGCCTCTAGTGAAACATATGACCCCTGGGTCTATTTTTCATCATATAAGTTTCCGAACTACAATTTTAGTTTCCGATTTACTTTCTTTTGCAATCTTTTCCTTTCCATTCCATAAACCAAAAATATCAAAAATATTACTTTACTGTTGATGCATCTATATCAGATCTCACTTTGCAAATAACTGTGAAGGGATTGACAACCCCTTTATCGCGTTGGGTGCAAGTTAGTGTTTGTTTGTGCAGGTATTCGGTGGCTTGTTGCGTTGTCTCCTACTGGATTGATACCTTGGTTCTCAAAACTGAGGGAAATAGTTACTCTACTTTGCTGCATCATCCTTTTCTCTTCAAGAGAAAAACCAACGCAAGCTCAAGAGGTAGCAAGCATATAAGTGGTCTTCGTTTATCCCTGCTGCAATCATGCGGGGCGAAGGGAGATAGGGTCTGTCACACACCCACCTACGCAACCAGCCGGTTCGCCAACAGTAGTAACCTTTTGTCCAAAATTGACATATGTTGGATGGTTGGCTTCACCCAACGTCAAGAAGACTACTAACATAAACATGTAAAGAGGATATCATATCGCGCAAGACAATAGGTACTAGCACAAACTAGAGTTCATCTTATGAGATTTGTGAATTGCATGTTGTCCTTTGAACTCTTTGACTTTACTATTATTGTCTAGTTGTCACGGTTCGTAAGGATAGGCAGGACTGGCGGGGTGCTGCACATGAGCGAAGTTCATGGTGGATTTGCATCCCGGCATCTTGCTGAGACAGGCGGGGTGTTGCACATGAGCGAAGTTCTCGAGGAATTGTTCTGCTTTTTTCGAGCAAATCTAGGATAGGGAGGGTAACGTTTTACAATAAAGATTTTCAACCTAATTTGATCTGTATTTTGCTTTTAGTATAGAATAGAATAGATGTTCATCGCAAATTGGAATTTCATATAACACAGTGTAAAAATATGTTAGTGTAATTTTTAGAAAATATTGATAGCATTCAAAAAAATTGTTCGCGACATTTAACAAATGTTCACGCATGTCAAAATCAAATTTCTATGACATTTTACCAAAATTTTATACAGTGTAAAATATATATTCACATAATTCCAAAAAATGTTTCCTCCCATTCAATAAAATGTATGTGACATGTAAAAAATATTCATATGTTCCAAACAAATGTTCGTGATATTTTTCAAAAAAATGTTTGTATTACATTACCAAATGTTTGCGTAGTCCAAAAAAGTTCCATGTCATTTAAAAAATATGTTCAACTTGTTTTGGAAATATTTAACCAATATTAAAAAATGTTCAACATGTGTGTCCTTAAAAAATGTTAATCATGTATTTAAGAAAAGTTGAAGATGTATACGCAAAATGTACAACATGTATATGAAGATTTGACAAAGAAAAATCTAAAACCCAAAAAAGGTTAAAAAAAACACAGAAATGGAAAATACCAGAAAAAACGATGAAACTTGGCAAAGAAAACACAGAAAAAAATCCGCGTAGAAACCTGCTCCCGAGGAAGCCATATTAGGCCGACCCTTCTAGGGCTCGCCTACTGCAAGATGGAGTTTGGCCTCGCGGTAAGTTCTTTTAAGGGTAAAGCAACTCTTTATTCATCAAAAACCACAAAAAAATGTGATTATATTTGAGTCATGGGGCTGCAAAAGCCACATAACGTCGCGGTAGGCGAGTTTATAGCTCCCGCGGAATACTCCGGGAGCTCCTACTCCGCCTTCAGCGCTATCTAAACCAACTGGCGCTCGCTGCAGCGCCCTTTTGGGCCGGCCCACGAACGCCTAACGCCAGCGGACAAAAAAAAATCCTAAAAAAGAGTTGTTGCACTGTAGATTCGTACTCACGCCGATGCTTTCCGAACCCGCCCGACAAACAACTAGGGCTACCTGCTACTACTAATCAAAAACCGCAACTTCACAGATTTTTTAAAAAAACATGATTTTGTTCAAAAACGAAAAGGCTCATGTATTAAAAAAAGTTCACAAATATTGAAAAAAAGTTCATGAAATCAATAAAAGATACTATTTTTAAAAAAAAATCGTGAGTTTGAAAAAATTCACAGATTTGAAAAGGTATAAGAAAAATTAATAAAGTTCAAAAATTTTAGTAAAAAACACAATTTTTTTAAAAAAATCATCATGTCAAAAAATAATTCATCGATTTGAAAAAAAGTTTGTTGAATTTGGAAAAGAGTTAATCGAATTTGCAAAAAAGTTCATTGGATTTGGAAAAAATTCATGGAATTTGGAAAAGGTTCAGCGAATTTGAAAAGAAATCATTCATTTTGAAAAAGGTTCATCGAATTGGAAAAAAATCATTCATTTTGGAAAGGATTTATCGAATTTGGGAAAAAGTTCATTGGATTTGGAGAGAGTTCATCGATTTTGAAAAAAGTTCATGGATTTAAAAAAAATCATCTAGTTGATAAAATTGTTCATGATTTCGAAAAAAATCATCACTTTTTAAGAAAGTTCATTGATTTATTACAAAAGGAATAAAAACAAAGAAAACCATTCTGAATAAAAAGGAAAAAAGAAAAAGAAATAGAAATAGAAAAAGGGAAAGGAAATAGATGTAAAGGGTAAAAATATGTAACTGAGCATATATGGTCAGGAGGGTGTGTTGGTTAGTGCAACGTACGGTTGACAAGTTGGTCTCTGGTTCGATTTTCACCCAACGCACGCTCACGATTCCTTTTCTCTTTTTAACAACAGAGAGAAAAAGTTCGTTGAGCCCGACAAACTGTAACTTCAGGTTTTAGAAAATGTCAAGTTTTACAAGTCTTGAGGCCACATGGAACTGCTATGGAGAGCCCCTATCGGACGCCCATGAGCGTCAAGCCAGGTGTCGAGAGATGTAAAAATGTCACGAAAACTGCGCCTTCAGGTGCCCGCTCGCAAACAGGCGCTTAACTCCAGGCAAGGTCCAGAAAATGTCATATTTTACAAGACTTGAGTCCACATAGAGCTGCTATGGAGAGCCCCTATCGGACGCCCGTGAGCGGCAAGCCAGGTGTCGACCAATGTAAAAAATGTCTGGAAGACTGCGCCTTCAGGCGCCCGTTCGCAAACGAGCGCTTAACTCCACACAAGGTCCAAAAAAAGGTCATGTTTGGCAAGACTTGAGGCCACATGGAGCTGCTATGGAGAGCCCCTATCGGATGCCCGTGAGCGTCAAGCTGAATAGCTTTCGCTAACAGAACAGGCAAAACAGGCCGGCTCATTCCCAGGTGTCGACTGATGAAAAATGTTAGGAAAATGATAAAGCACTGCACGGACCTCGAACACATGACCACACAATCAATAGCATCGTCGCTGGCCACTAAAACTAGCCACTAAAGATGTCTAATTTGCAGCGCCACAGTAAAAGTACTATGTAAACCAGCAGATCCAAATTTTTCCAATATTTTCAACATTTCTTGGAAAACAATGTGAGCAATTATAATTTTCAATAATGTTTGAAAATTGTGAAAAAATCGATTTTCAATTTTTTTTAAAAAAAATGAATATTTTTTTTGAAAATCCAATGTTGAAGAAATTTTACATATACATTCAACTTTTTTGTAAATATACACTGAACAATTTTTAAATACACCCTGAAATGTTTTGTGATATACACTGAACAAATTGAATTGTTTTGTGATAAACACTGAACACTTTTTAAATACACATTGAACATTCTTGTGATACATGCTGATTTTTCTAATACAAAATGAAATTTTTTTAAAATATGTTGCACATTTTCTTAATATGGGGTGAACATTACGTTAAATATACAATGAACATTTTTGTATATAAATACACAAATAAACTGGAATAATACACGAAGAAAGAAAGAAATATAAAAATGGGAAATGGGAAAGTAAAATACAAATAGAATCAGGAATGAAAAAAGAAGAAGAAGAAAAACAAAAAAGAACGACCGTGGGCCGGCACAAACCGAGCCGTAGGCAGCCTTGCTGCATTGAAGGCTCGTCTTTTGACACTCGCGAGCGTCAAATAGGACATGCCGCTGCTATGTACTATTTCAAGTGATACGGTAGGGTTCCGTCTCCTACAGGGCCCCACTATGGGTCGACCCACTAATCCGCTAGCATTCCACTGTTTCAGTTGTCATGTAACGCAATTGTACCACTAAACAAAATTGTAGCACTTTTGCATCGTTTTCTTTCATCAACATTTTTTCATGAACAATAACAAAATTTTGTGAATATGAACAGATGTTCCGGAATTTGAAAATGTTTCATGAGTTCAATTCTTTTTGTAAATTTGAGAAATATTCATGAATTCAAAAAATATTCTTGAATTTGAAAAATGTTGAACGAAAAGAATGTCCGCATATTCCACTTTTTTCGCAGATTCCCAAAAATGTCTATGAATATGAAAATATGTTCATGGATTCAAAAAATATTCACAGGCTATGAAATGCTCATGATTTTGAAATATGTTTGTGAATCTAAAAAACAACCATAAATTAAGAAGTGTATTCGCGTATTAAAATAAAATCATAATTCTTAAAAAGTGGTCACAGATCACCAAAAAGTTCATGGATTTTAATAATGCTCACATTTGAAATGTTATTTGTGGATTCAAAAATGTTTGCACAGTTTAAAAAGTTTATTAATGGAGAAATATTCATGATGTCAAAAAAATCATGAATTTGAACAGATAAAAAAAGGAGAACGCAAAGAAAAAAGAACAAACAAACAAAAATGGTTAAAAAAATAAAAGGAGATAAAAACAAAAATAATGACAAGGCAAAATAGAAAGATGTATTAAAAAAACTTCTGGAACCTATCCAAAACTGGATCGAAGGTTCCAGAAGTTTCACAAAACCAGCTCCTTGTGCTCCCGCTAAATTGTCTAGTCCACTCGACACGCGTGTTGGTGATCACGACCTTAACTGTTTCAAATGGAGATAAATTTCATTCGTTACACCGGAAATAATTCGCATAGAAGCCCGCTCCCCCTAACCCATATTGGGCCGACCCATCGAACGCTTGCCAACTACGACAGAGAGTAGCAATGTAGATACTGCTCGCGCAGAATACTCCGAGCAAGGTCTAGGAAATGTCAATTTTGAGAATACTTGAGGAAGCATGTGCCACGCGAGAGGCACGAATGATGTATCTCGCTTATAGCGAGTATAACATTCGTCTCGCCTGAACCGCGCGCATATACGGCCAACCCATTAGTAAGGTCCGTCGTCGCTCATTTCACATAGTGGTTTAGTCCTTTTTATTTATTCTTTGTTTTTCTTCGTTCATTACTTCTCTTCGGTTCTCTATTTTTTAATCTATTTTTTGTTTCTCTCATTGTTTTATCGGTTTTTTCTTTTCTTTGTTTTTACTACATTTTTTTGTTTCTTTCTTAGTTTTTACAGTTTTTTCTCTATGTTTTTTCTTTGTTTCTTTGTATTTCTTTTTTCGGTTTTCAATGGCTTTTTTTACATTTTTTAATACATACTAAACATTTTCATATACACCTTTAACATGTTTTAAATATATTTTTCATAAATATTGTACTTTTTTATACACCAAGAACATTTTTTGTATACATGTGTAGCTTTTATAAAATGCATATTTAAGTTTATGTGTAACATATATCTTTTGGTGTGTACTTTTTTCATAAATATTGTAATTTTTTGTATAGTCAGGAATATTTTATACATACATGCCTAACATTTTCTAAATACTTGACTAACATTTTCTAAAACACACACACACACACACACACACACACACACACACACACACACACACACACACACACACACACATATATATATATATATATATCATTCTACTTTTTGTATACAAAAGGAACATTTATTATAGATGCATTTACAATTGTTCAAATACATGATTAACATTCTTTGTATCATATATTTTTTATCTACTTTTCTCCATACATATTGTGCCATTTTTTAGTTCATTTTTCATATACATCCTAAACATTTCTTATATAGACATTTAACATTTTTTACATTCATGATTAACATTTTGCCCAAATTTGTGTAAAGTGTTTCCTCTAATTTGTATTTTTGTAACACTTTTATTTACACATTTATAATATTTGTAGGTATAAACAAATATGCACAAAACGAAAATAAAAATGAGAAAAGAAAAACAGTGAAAATCGACCGGTTAGGTTTGTAGCGTACTGCGCGCTGGCCATCTCAGTCAGGCGAGACAGCCATATCTCCTTCCGTAAGCGCGAGATAGGCCTGATCCGCGAAAGGGCAGGGCTAAACTATTCCGTGTGCGTATTCGCTAATATACTATGGCCGGCTCATATATTTCCCTCTTACAACTAGTTTTCTCATATATATTTTTGTTTTGATGATATTTTATATTTTATTAATCTATTATTTCCAGCTTTCATTTCATTTTCATTTATTTTTGCTTTCTTCTTTTTCGAATATCTAAACTCATGATTTCTTTTTAAATCCTGGAGTATTTTCAAATTCATGAATGTATCTTCAAATTTATGTTCATATTTAAATTCATAAACTTATTTGAAATTACAAGGAACATATTTTGAATTACGGAAGGTTTCTACAATTCATAAACGACTTTTCAGTTCTATTTTTTCAAATTCAGGAATATTTTCTAACATGTGAACACTTTCTAAAGATTTGAAATATTTTAGACATTTTTCTATTTTCTAAAAAAGTGATTTATTTTGAAATTCAGGATTTTTTTATAAATTTCCAGATATTTTCAATACTCATGGATATTTTTAAAAAATATCCAAACAAATTTTAAAATTCTGGAACAATTATTCAGTTCATGAACATTTTAATAAATATATGTAGTTGGTTTTTATTGTGGGAGGGGGGGGCAGAAAGTGTGGATTTATTACTCAAAATGGAGTATAGGCAAATACAATAAAATTGAGCACACATTCGACATCTGCATAGTTAGGATGCACACAACCAACGTCAACCCTCCCACACAAAATAAATTGCCCGCAAATAGCATAGTCATATAAGACCAAAGATATGCCTAAGCAAACACAAGTAATAAAAAACTGAGGCGATCAAATTCGTGATCGACAACCTGCAACAATGACCATATGCACACGAACCATATCATGACATCACAAGGACAAAGAGGTTCTTCAAAGGCAATGCCTTCAGCAAGGGAGCGACGCTCGAGTG
The DNA here is from genome assembly GCF_018294505.1 of Triticum aestivum. Lineage (NCBI taxonomy): Eukaryota > Viridiplantae > Streptophyta > Magnoliopsida > Poales > Poaceae > Triticum > Triticum aestivum. The sequence goes on from NC_057812.1 coordinate 624,628,614, forward strand.
TCGCCGGATCGGACCACCAAATGCCAGAGTCTAGATTTTCACCTTCAAGAACCAGTTCGAGCATATCCGAGCAATGTCTTCAACAATGTAATGATGTAAAAACATCGCGATTGTCAAGTACGACCAACTCAGGACACACCTAGATTTCCACCCCGCGGCTCGAGACAGGGTACTCAAGGAGCACCACCATCGAAGTCAAACATGTGTTGTCACCATCAAGTTTCCACAATCCTAGTAGTTGCATGCTTTGGAATAGAAACCAATCTCCGCTACTGCATAAACATACCCTATGTGTCAAGTCATCATCAATAGATTGCATCTCACTGTCAAAGACAACCACCGGATTCGGAGAGAATGACCCTCACAAAGATCTTTCGGTGACCAACGCAATCCGGGTGCCTTTGCAGGAGAGGGTGGTCATCACGGACCAACACCGACAACGACAAAGAACCTCACCACTGACTGCCACCTCGCTGACCATGAGCACCAGCGCATAGCTCCGGCAAAGCTTGCACGGCCGTCCGCCGAAAGCTGCATCGGAGTTGCAGCCAACCAACGGAACCATGCCGGGGGCTAGGAAGAATCTCCAATCCACATCACTTGTGCATTCAGTACGCAGCAACGTGGAGATGGGATCGACCCGCAATCCAGGCCGGCGATCTGCACCCTCTGCCAACCGTTGGGCGTAGCCCGGCCCTTGGCGACAGCCACTAGGCGAGGCATGTACCGGGTTGCTGCACTCCCCAGGCCACGACGGGCTTGGTTCGAAGCGGAGGCCAGCAACAAAATGGCACCAATGCTGGCGGCAGCTGAGATGATCCATCGGGATAAAAATTCCTAGCGTGTGAAGGAGAGAGACCCCGCCGCCATCGGGTACCACATGAGGCTTTACCCCGGTGCGGCCGGCCAGCGGCGGGGCGGGGAACAACTTAGTCTTAGCAGTAGCATGCACCAAACTGAGATGACCAAATGGGTTAGCCGAATACGCGGGTGACATGGGCGACTTGGTTGTTCGGTGGGCCACCCACGCGTTATGCTTGTATTAGGACCACCAACAGTGGAGTTCTTACTGGACGTTTATTGTTCCATGCCGGTCTTTAGTGTTTAGTTATTGATTCCATTGTGCAATCTTTTTTCCTTTCTTTCTTATTATTTTTTGGTTGGTTATTCAAGTAGATAAGAATATTTAATTATTACAGTAAATTTACTTGTTTAAGAAAAAAATGATTTTTTTCGAAAATTTGAGAACGTTTCCTAAAAACAATGATCTTAAACTTTTTGTGGGGTATTTTAAAATAATTCGTTTTTATAAAATGTGTGCATATTTTTTAATTGGTAGTACTATTTTGGGTATTTGTGGATATTTTTTTAAATCTATTAAATTCGGGAACATTTTTAATAATTTGAATATTATTTAAAATAGAAGGAATCGATTGTCATTGCATGTTGATTTGAGATGATTAAGGGGGAACAGGTGGCGCCGCCCCCCCCCCCCCCCCCCCCCCCCCCCCCCCCCTAGAAACTGCTTTTGCAATCGAACCTTTTGACAACGAATTATGAAGTTTCATCTCACCCTAGTGCACCACAGGAAATATCTTGGACAAAACCTAGAGCCGGATGCTACAAACTAAATACGGACGCTGCTTTTCATGATAATGATACAGGTGTTGCGGGGATTGTCCTACGAAATAGCATTGGTGAAACGGTTGCTGGTGCAGCTTGTCTACTTGACTCTACTCTTGATGCCACCTCGGCAGAAGCTTCGGTAACGTCGATGGGGCTGGAGCTGCTCGAGAGGTTAGGGTGCACAAATATTATCGTTGAATATGACTCGCTGGAATTGATAAATACATGCAAGGGTGAGGTTGATATGTTCAGTCTATATACTGCAACCTGTGTGGAATGCTTTGCGAAAGCCCAGACGATTGATGGTACCTCTTTTGAGTTTTGTCCCGGGGAAGTTAATCGGGTGGCCCATCAGCTGGCGAAACATGCTTACGATAATCAGTTAGAGTTTAGCTCGGAGGGTGGTCCACCATCTTTTTTATTGCCTTATGTTTTACACGATGTAACCCTGTTGACAAAGCAATAGATCACCGAGAGGCTTTCCCGCTAAAAAAAGACCTTGGTTACTAGTTATTCGGTTTTCCTGTAAATACTTATTGTTGGATTTGTTTAAACATATTTAATACAAATGTTCGCCAAATTTTATAAAGGTTCACAATTAAAAAAACCACGAATTTCAAAAATTGTCAATGGGTTTTTGGAAATGGTCTTGAATTAAAAAATGATCGTGTATTTTTAAAAGTTATTCACGAACTTAAAAAATATACGCATCTTCTTAAGAATCTGGTTTTAAAAATGGAAAAAATAGGTACATTAAAAAATGTTGACCAAATTTTAAAATAAGCGAAAAATTTCGACCGTGCACGGTGAATTTGTGAACATATAAATAAAGGAAAAGGTAAAACCAAAAAGATAATGAGAAATGGTAGAAAAATTGAGAAGAAAATAGGGAAGAACACACGTAGTGAGAAAACCTAGAAAACAATTTTCTTTAGGGGGTAAACCACGTTTAAAAAATAAATAGACAACCACACACGGTGCTCAAGTTGTGATGCCTCACCTTCGTAGTCCCAACTGACATATTCTTCATCTTTATTTCATCGATGATAACCTTGTTGCTTCCAATATAAGCTTGAGGTGAAAGTCTAATTTAATAGGAATGATAGATTACTTGTATAAACAAGAAATTTTTTCTTTTTCGAAAGCTCATCCGAAAGAAATCTTAAAGTTAAGTGCCCTTGGCTAGGAGTGATTTGATGATGAGTGACCGACCATGAAATTAATCCTGGATGCGCACGAATAAGAATAAAGTGCACACAAAAAATTAGTGTTGATACAATACCACGAGCTCGCTCTGCCGCTCCTGCCCAAGTATGAATGTGTGCAGAAATCCGCTTGAGCTAGTATACCTCAAAATGTGCGAGTATATTTTCAAATCCTTGAACATTTTTCAGAAGTTTTTGGGCTTTGCTAACTTCCGATTGTTCTATTTTTAGGAAACAGATACGAACGACATGCAACTAAGCCTACGCGCATGCAGCCGCATAATTACACGAGAATTACCGGGGTATAAAAAATAGTTCCTTCAACCTTCTTTTCACATGCACATATCTGCATGCATTAGACTACCCACGGTGAAAATAACATAGATAGTAATATCACACATTTTTAAATAAAATAGATGATGTGGCAAGCAATAAATAAAGAAAGAGATGCATGTAGTAACATAGGTAGTTACTATTAGTACGAGTCCATCAAAAATCCCTTCCCTTCGGCTCGCGCTCGCGCAGGTGCAGGCGCCGCCACCGCCGGCTGATCTCCTCCCTTCGGCCACCTTAGGCCCAGCCAAGCACAGATCCGGGACCTTCCCGGCATCCTCTCTCCATCCACCCCGAAGCCCGGCGCCGTCTTTGCCGGCCCTCTCCCCGCGGAGGAGTTCGAGTCCGGCCCTCCCCCTCTTCCTGTCCCGCTCCCGTGCGGCGGCGCCGGGCCGCACCGGGGCGCCCCTGTGGCCTCGAGCAGGTCCCCCTGCGCCTCCCTCTCCTCTCGCTGCCGCCGGAGGCGTCGCCGGGCAAAGCCCTGGCGGCGCGGCGGCGGCAGGACCCCTCGGTCACCGTTCTCGACAGCGGGGGCGGCGCTGCTCCGCTGCTCCAGGCGGTGATGCTGCTCGGCTCGGCCGGACTTGGTGCTCTGTCGGGTGCTGCTCGACGGGCTCGCTCCGGCGCGGGCTGGCGCAGCTCTGGCGGTGGGTGGGCGCGGCCAAGCGCGGACCTGGTGTGGCGATGTGCGGCGCCACGGTCCCCGCGGGATGGTGGTGCTCGGCCCGGCGGCGTCTTGGTGGTGCTCCGGCAGCTCCTGGTGCTATGGATCCGGCAGATGGCAGGGGGGCAGCTCCGGGCATGCGTGGCTGGCTCTGGCCGGCCCTGGGTTCTCCGGATCTGGCTGCTTCGTTGCGGTGAGAGGCTGTTTGGTGGTCCGGCCGGGCTTGGGCTCGGCACACGGTGTGGCAGCACCGGGCGAAAGCTCTGCCTCGGGCTTCTGGCCGGGGCCGGTGACGACGACACACTCGGGTGACGCGCTCTTCTTGAAGACGTCGTCGAGGTGTGCTGTCTGCCCTGCTCGTGTCTTCGGTCGGTGAGACCAGTGGTGTGGTGGTGGCTTCTGCTTGGTCATGGCGCGATGGCTTCGTGGGAGGTGTGCGGGTCAGCGGAGGTGCAGTGCGTGAGGATGTGGTGTTGGGCGGTGCTCCGGGCGAAGGCTTGCCAGGTTTCTACCGGCCGACGACATCGGCGTCCGCGGATGTCGTGTCACCTCCTTGGAGGCGCCGCCATGGAGTCCACCCCCTGCACATCCTCGGTTCCAGCTCTTCAGGTGAAAGCCTAAGGCCCAGTCGGGTCGGGTGACGGCGTCGGCATCGTCGCTTCCTCCTTTGGGGTGTTGCCTTGAAGAGCATTGGATCCTGTTTGCACTTTCCTTGGGCTGGACGCTCGCGGCACTGTGGTCGGCGGCTGTTTGTCCGGCAATGTGGATGTTGCGCGACTTCTAGTGTGGCAATGATGGCGGCTTCGAGCGAAGTTGGGCGGCTGCTGAGCTTTGGTAGTCAGTCTCATCCGGCGTGTTCGAGGGGTTGTCGGGCCTCATTTGTCTTCCTGAAGTCGGAGCTGCAGAGGAGGTGCTTCCGTGGCGACGATGACACGAGACGGGTGGTCGGCTCCGGTGCCGGCTCGACGCAGGCCCAGCGCTTTCCCCCTACAATGCTCGTAGACAGAGTCGGAGCTGCCTGATCATCGGCGTGTGCGGTGGACTGTTTGGCATCGACCGACGCAGGCCTCGACGCTTGTTCGTGGTTTTCTCTTCGACAGCGTGTGTGCGTTCTTGTGTGGGTTGCCAGGTCGCCCTGTGTGCCTTGTTTTCGCGGGCATGTTGACGGTATTCGCCCGGTTTTCCGTTAACTAACTGGGCACTTCTCTTCGACCTTTTTTAATGAATCGGGCCCTAAGTGACCGTGTTTCAAAACAAAACTACTAGTATGAGTAACATCACACATATCAAGACAAGATGAGTCTATAGCATAATAAATGAAGTGTTAAATGTTACCACACATATGTTACTCCCCACTTAAAGGTAGTAACATAGAGTAGTAACATGCCCATGTTACTACTCTATGTTACTACCCATTAGAGCATCTCCACCCGTTCCCCCAGGAAGGCCCCCCAAGCACTTTTTTAGCGCCGGCAGCAAAAAATGATCCCAGTCAGGCCCCCACGACCACATTTTTTGCCGGATTTGGGCAAAAACAGCGCCGACGACCGCAACCAAAACCCAGGCTCCCGGGGGGCACTTGGGACGCCCGGCGATACTTTATGCATGCAGATACCCCACCAGTCAACCTCTCTCTCCTCCCTCTCTCCTCCTTTTTCTGCTAGCCCATCACTTGCATGCAGAAAAAATCAATCTCCTCTCTCTCTTAGCACGAAGCCGCGCTGCGCCGCGCTCGCCTCCTCGCCGCCGTCTCGTTGCTGGCCCCCGCGCGCCCTCGCCATGCCAAGCTCCGCCCGCGATGGCGGCGGCCGGCTACAGGTGCGTGTGTGCCTGGACGGGGGCTACCACATTGCCGACGAGCTGTGGCGCCCGCCAATCGGGGCGTGCTGGAGCTTGGCATCGTCGGGTTGTGGCGCAACGGCAGCGGCGGCGAAGAGCGCGCATCGTCGGCGTCCATGGCAGCAAGTCGCCGGAGCTGATGTCAGTGATGTACAACCGGAGCCCGAGCCTTTCGACCCCTCCTTCCTGCCCCCGCCCCCTCTTCACTCGCCGGAGGAGGCCGCCTTCTCGCTCCCGCAGCTCCCGTCGCATCTCTCCGTCCCGGCACCGGAGCCGCAGCTCTCCGTTCCCCGTCTCCATCGCACCAGGCGCCGCCGGGGGAGGAGATGGAGATCTGGAACCCCAGGCGGCGGTAGACGAGCTCCTCGAGGCGGCGCGCATGAGATATTGGTCAATCACCAGCTGTGACGCCCCCGATTCAATCGTACACTAATCATACACACAAACGTGTACGATCAAGATCAGAGACTCACGGGAAGATATCACAACACAACACTACAAATAAAATAAGTCATACAAGCATCATATTAGAAGCCAGGGGCCTCGAGGGCTCGAATACAAGAGCTCGATCATAGGCAAGTCAGCGGAAGCAACGATATCTGAGTACAGACATAAGTTAAACAAGTTTTCCTTAAGAAGGCTAGCACAAACTGGGTTACAAATCGAAAGAGGCGCAGGCCTCCTGCCTGGGATCCTCCTAAACTACTCCTGGTCGCCGTCAGCGGGCTGCACGTAGTAGTAGTGAAAGTGCTAGTGATTGACTAGAGGGGGGGGGGGTGAATAGGCGATTTTTATGAAAGTCTTCAAAACATGGAAGTTTCAAAGACAAACGACAGAAATAAACATATTACCATGTAGCGAAAGATAGACTACACTAAGCAAGCCATAGTCAAGTATTCAATGAAGTGAAAGCACAAAGACTAATAGCAGCTAGGCAGTATAGATCAGGATGGAAGATAGTATGAAGCCAATCAGAACAAGCAGTCACACAGTGAAGACAAATAGATAATGCAAACAGGCAATGACTTCACAAGGATCAATCTGCAAATAAAGAGATGGGAAGGATAGAACCAGTGGCTCGTTGAAGACAATGATTTGTTGGACTAGTTCCAGTTGTTGTGACAACTGTACGTCTGGTTAGGGAGGCTGAGATTCAACTTAGAAGACCGCGTCTTCACCTTATTCTCCTTGAGCTAAGGACACACAGTCCTCGCCCAATTACTCTGGTAAGTCTTCAAGGTAGACTTCCAAACCTTCACAGACTTCGTTCACCGGCGATCCACAATGACTCTTGGATGCTCAGAACACGACGCCTAACCGGCTGGAGGATTCACAGTCCTCAAGTGTAATAAGTCTTCAGATCACACAGACAAGAAGACTTAAGTAATGCCTAATACTCTTTGGCTTTGGGTGTTTAGGGCTTTGTCCTCGCAAGGATTTCTCTCTCAAATACTTCAAGGTGGGTTGCTCTCAAACGACAAAAGCCGTGCACTAACTCTGAGCAGTCAACCAATTTATGGTGTAGGGGGTGGGATATTTATAGCCACTAGGCAACCCGACCTGATTTGTCCGAAATGACCCTAGGCCACTAAGGAACTGACACGTGTTCCAACGGTCAGATTTCAAACACACACGGCAACTTTACTTGAGCTACAAGCAAAACTGACTTATCCAGCTCTGGATAAGATTTACTCTCATTGTCTTCGCTCGAAGACATAGGATTTTGGTTAAGCATCACTTCAGTCATTATGACTGGTTTACTTGGACCCCACTTAACAGTACGGTGGTTCCTATGACTCAACAAAGAATAAAAAGAACGACGAAACAACTAAGTCTTCGCGCTCCATAGTCTTCACGCGATGTCTTCTCTTGTCATAGTCTTCAATGTGAATGTCTTCACATACCACCTTTGACTTCAGTGTCTTCATACATTTTTAGGGGTCATCTTTGGTAGGAAAACCGAATCAATGAGGGACTTCTACCTATGTTATCCTGCAATTCTCACAAACACATTAGTCCCTCAACCAGGTTTGTCGTCAATACTCCAAAACCAACTAGGGGTGGCACTAGATGCACTTACAATCTCCCCCTTTTTGGTGATTGATGAAAAACTGGTTGAAGTTTTCAACGAGGATAGAAATATGTGAAATTGTAAAGGATTTAAGTATTGTCTTCGTAAGTAGCAGAAAGACCCCCCCTAAAGATGTGCATATAAGTATTTTGCTTTTGAATGCAAATGCACATGGCAGGTTGTACTTGCGGAGCTCCTCTTTTACTTATGAAGACAATTCATCATGCATGAAAGGATATATCGAAGATAATGACATGCATAATGAAAAATGGACGTCTGCAAAATGACTTCGTGCGGAATTTATCGTCCCACATGCGGAATTTATCATCGCATCACATAGTGTCGAAAAAGGTAGCAGACGACCATTAAGTTTAAGTGTTACAACTCAAAACGAACCAAATGTTTCAAAAGCAAGAGTTGTAAGCACTTGGCAAAAGTAGAAAAAAGTAAAGCAACCACCCATATAGACCCTCTTGAAGACTATCAACTCATATGCTTCTCCCCCTTTTGTCAGTAAGGACCAAAAAGGTTTGAAGACATAGAGCTTCTACTTGTTCCCATGAGGTGCAGGCGAAGCAGCAGGGTCGTTGTTGAGGTCCGGTGGTGCAGAAGAACTTGGTGCAGTGTCGAGACGCGCTAAAGGTGGGGGTGGTGAAGTGGCATCATCTTGATCATCGATAACTCTGGCATTCACCGTGGCAGCTGAGGAAGAATAGTCAGAGTCTTCAAGGGAGGGAGTCCGACACAAGTGAGCATTCCTTGGAGGAGTGGAGTCAAACTTGAATCTTTATGTGAAGCCATCGTCTTGAAGATCTTCTTTAGCAATGAGCAAAGTCAAACTCTTCCAAGACCTTCGACAGGTTTCATGTGTACAAAGGCATTCTTGGTGGCAAGATTGCGAATGCGATTGACATCCACCAAGAGGCTTTGCATCTGACCCTTAAGCTAGTCATGATGCTTATACTGTTTCTGATGTAGCGCGGCGAGAAGCTCTCGGTCATTGAGAACACGAGATCGCTTCCGAGGCCTTTGGGCAATGGTGCTTCCAATGGCGTCAGTTGGGGCGCGAGGGGCACGTGTGTTACCAGCCAAGGGATAAACATGAGAGACTGCCTGAACTCCTTCAATGGGCTGGGTGAAGCTTTGACGATCAACATTATGAAGATAAATCGGATCCTTAGCAGGCTCTGGGTAAATAGCTTCAACAGACAGATCAACATCTGGCAAGAATACAAGATGATTGCGCGCAGACGGCTGATAGTTGAAGGTAGAGTGAAGCTTGATAAGACGCATTACCCATGGAGCATAGAACTTCAGACCAAAAATGTCGGAGCCAGATGCAGCCAACTGCCTGATGAAGAAGTCTTGAGCATTGAAGCTAATGCCATTGAAGATATAGAAAACCAAAGTCTTCATTGCTCCTTCAAGCTTTGCTGCAGATGAATGTCCTTTGACAGGCCATAGAGTTTTCCTGATGATATGGTAAATGGTACGGGGCAGATACTCTAGGTCTTCAACAAAGAATTCCGTTGGGTATTCAGCGTTGCGTGGCAGAGGCTTCGTCATGCTTAGCATTTGGCTCATGTTGGGTTCTGGCTTCTGAAAAATGCTCTCCAAAGCATTCTGGTGTTGTTGACAACCTGGTTCATAGTATTCACAGGAGTGGACAGGGCTGTGAGCTCAATGATATCAAGAGCTTTGGCTTCATGATGGAAATTGCCTGTCATCCACTCAAGGACCCAAGTCTTTGGATCCCTGTTGTAGCCGCGAATGTGAAGAGTTGCATAAAACTGTAATAGAAGCTCTTCATTCCAGTGTTCCTTGTCTGTGACAAATTTCAGGAGTCCAGCATCTCTGAAGCAATCCAACGCTTCTTCTAGAGAGGGCAGGCCAGCTATAGCTTCAGTGTCAAGACGCATATGTGGAAATATGCGCCCTTGATTGTATAAGACGCATGAATAGTAGCTGCACCGCTGATAGCTCCAGAACCGATCCGATGAAATGCGAGATTTGGAGTATGGGTTCTTGGCGCTGTTGAAGAAGGTGTTATGTGCCATGAAGCCATTCACATTGAAGACCCCAGGTGAAGTTGCAGTGCCTGGGAATCTTGGAAGTCTTGGCTTGGGCTTCTGGACTTGAGGCATGTGCTCGACATGATAGTCAAATTGTGGACCCGCAGCAGGTGGAGGAACCAGAATGGGCCATCGGACCATAATAGGCTGACCATGATCAAATGCCAGCTCAATAGTATGAGGTCTTGGAGGGGGTACAAGAGCATTGGCATTTTCGTTGACATGGGCTGAAAGTGGCACAATAGCTTCAGGAGGAATGATTACGTCTGGTGCAGCATTGGCTTCAAGGGCCACATTAGCTTCAGGTGCTTCATTATTGGCTTCGGGCATGACGACATCAGTGTCGTCAGCAGTGTTTTTGGTGGTGGTGACGTTAGCTTCAACCTCCACTTGTGTGGCTGGAGGGTTGGACACATTTTCCTCGGGAGCAGCATCTTGGTGGATTGGGGAAGTTGCAACTTGTTCTTCTTCAACTTTTGGTTCTTCTTTATCATCGGCTGATGCAGCCGGAATATCTTCAGCCGTTTTGGCTTCAGACTCAGAGACGTTCACAGTTGGAGTGGCTTCTGGGAACACTTGACGTGCAACAGATCGGTGGTGCACTTCTCCTTCTGGAACACTCGGAAGAGTGACTTGGGGCCTTGGTCCTTTGCGAAGCCTGCGTAACGCTGGCGACGCCTATGGAGATGGGGTTGGCTGGGCCTCAAAGTCATCTTCATCTTGCACTGGTGAGGTGACTTGTGGTTGGGGAGTACTTGGGGTGTCTTGTTGTTGTGGGTGATCAGCCCACGATGCATCCTGAGCAATTGGCGTCAGAGGACGACCAATACTGATGAGCTCGCTGTGCGTGAGCACATGCGATGATACCACATTTTGTTCAATCTAAGGAAGGACTTCATCATCTGCTACATTGTCATGGTGACCAATGTCTTCAACTGTGGTGGGGTCAACAGCTGGATTCTCTTCAGATTCAGGAGCCTCTGTGGAAGCAGGCTCATGAACTACCAGACAACATTCATGATGTTCAGATGCAGGACGAGCAACAGAAATTGGCTCGACAAGAAGGGGCTCTGTGGAAGCAGCCCGGTCTCTCTTCTTTGTTTTCCTTTTCTTGGTTGGGGGAGCATCATCAGTGGTGGCTTTGGTCTTGCGCTTTCTGGCTTTGGCTTCAGCTGCTCTAGTTTTCTTGAATTCTGAAGCCACTGTGGGGACCTTAGGCTTCGAGCCTGTCATACTAGCTGGGAAGACAATGCGAGGTTCTTCCTGCCTTGATGCTTCTGGTTCTGCCACAGCTGGCTTCTTCTTCTTGGCAGCCATTTTGGGGTCGATGCCTGGTCGCCCCAAGGCCTTGCACTTTTCAGCTTCATTGTAGCCCTGAACACATTTGGCAGCAAGATTCTTCATGCGCTCACGAGAACCTTTTGCTTCTTCTCATTTCTTGTGGAATGCCTCCTTGAGCTCATGCATCATGACCTTGAAGTTTTGAATGTCTTCAACATTGAGTTTGGCCATGTGCTTCTTGAACTGAGCCTTTTCATAATCGATCTTATGCTTCAGCTCAACAATTTTCTGAGCGAGAGCCAGCTCAGGAGCAATGGCTCCATGGAAGGAGACGATGAGGCCAATTGGAAGCTGAAGATCATCAAAACTGACATCTGGGCTGTCAAACACTCATCAATAAACTTGTATAATATTTCCACATCAAAGAGGGGAAGATCATTGAAGATTTCCGCCTCTTGCTTGCTCTTTATCAACTGCTCAAGAGTGTCACCGCCAAGATCGTCATCGCTGGACAGATCAATGGCGTCATTCTCGTTTCTCAAAACAGCAGCAGGGGTCAGTGCTTGACCATTGGGTTGCATGGGCTTTTTCAACTTGGCAGACTTGGAGATGCGTGAGAGATCTTCAGACTGCACACTGGCTTCAGGAGGTGCAGTGGCTAGAGGCTTCGCTCGTGAGACCTTTGGTGCAGAGAGGGGCTTTGAAGCCTTTGGTTTCTTTTGCTTTTTCGGCTTCGGAGGTGCAGGCGCTTCATCAGAGTCAGCGTCATCTGCAGGTCGATCAACATCTGCCCCTTGAACCCTGATGTGAGTGATGAGACCTTCTAAGTCATAGAAGGGCCCAACCAGATTTGGTTCAGCTTCGCGTGTGTCATCGCACGAGGCGTAGAGGGGCCAGGATTGAATTCTAATCCCCAAGATTTCTTGTTCTCCTTGGCCGAGTTCTTGGCAAACTGAAAGTTTCACTTGAACAGATTGTCATCCCGACACCATAGCAGAGATGTGGAATGAGCATCAGTTGGTTGAGGTCCACAGACCATGCAAGGGAAGAAACCCCGAGCAATGGCTTCAGTTCTGGTCTTGGGTTGAAGATTTTTATAGAGAATATCTCCCCAGGGACGCTTGATAGCATTCTTCTCAGCATACTCCTTGGTGACGAATCTGTACTTAAACCATTGCTCGGCCCAATATCTTCGAATCCATTGGATTCGAGTTTTGCGTTCATTATAGGTTTCTTCAGGATCAGTTTTGTACAGTTCATGCAGATCAGCTGGCAAATCCTTTGATGTTTCCCTGCGGCGCTGTCTGCCGCCCTTCCTCACTGACTTTTGCGAAGCCATGAAGTTCAAATTGTATGGCTTCAACACTGACAAAGGCTTCTTGGTCAGACAATAACTGGCTTCGGGAGAGTTGATATGATGCTGTAAGAATTCTGCAAATGAATGCAGACTATGAGAACCAAGGGATTCTCCCATGGACATGTACCTGTGACAGCATTAAACATGCGAGGGAAGGGGAAGAGCTCATATGCATTCTCAGAAGATTTTGAAGATAAATCAGTTTGAAGACATTGACCTCATAACGCGAAGACATTCACTTATGTGTTTGAAGTTGGTTCCAGATTTGTACGAATCCAAGAATAGGTACAAGTGAGGAATCTAACTAGTTTAGATGCATAAGTGAAGATGCTAGGCACAGTATGAGATGCAGAACTAGATAGATCCAAGTTTGTAGTCACAGAAACCACTTTTGGTGAAGAAGGATGAATCGATTAGATCAAAAGACGGTAAAAAGTGAGATTTTAATTGCCACATGATGAATTGCTAGATGGGAAGGGTAGGAGACCAAGCAGTTCGATCCATCGTGCCCTAACTTGGCGACGGAGGACACCTACGGCGGCGGCGGAGAAGATGATGTCCGCGGCCGACGTGAGGACGGCGTCGGTGAAGTCGCGGCAGCTAAGCGCTTCGTCGCCGGCATCGTCGAGAGCTAGCGGAGGTGCTAGGGTTTTGACGAGGTGGAGAGGTGGAAGAAGGATTTTTGACCGTGAGGGGACATGTATTTATAAGGAAAATAATGGCACAGCGCAATTACGCAGGTGCCCCTGGCGGTTCACATCTGAGGGACACGTGGCGAACATGCAACACATCGAAAGCAGTTCCATGTTCCCACGCACGCCTGGATTGTCGGGTGGTCGTTCCCACTTCTCTGGGTTTCAGGTAAAAAGGATTTAGCATTGAAAACAGATTAATGTTTGTCTCTGTGTCTTTTGCCGACAAGGACTCGGAGAAGACATTTTGACAGTTTCAATAGAATGCATATGATTTGGATAGATAGACTTAAGACGGGAGAATAGAAAGGTCAGGGTCGGATCACATTCACTTAGTTCAAAAGATTCAACTAGAAGACATGGCTATAAGTGAATGCTGTAGAGGACAGAAACCAAATTAGTACATTCAAGATAAACATGAGGCCATGTTAACATTGAAGACAAACAAAATGCAAAGACTTTGCAAATGTAACGCCATGAGAAAACACTTCTAAAGGAAGAATTTGGTGGTGGCGTTACCCACCATATAGGAAGTATTAGACCTAGACACGATGCACAATTATCGTGGCACTCCGAAGTCAAATTCCATGTTAATGTATTCACACTCAGAATGTAAGTCTTCATTGATTGAAGATATACTTTACTTCGTGTGTTGCACATCTAAGTCATCAACATGCATAAGTGTTAGGATGTGTGCCTGATCACAGGACATTTGAGGATTCCAAGATATTTAGCTCACACGTAACTTGCAAAACCTTTTCTTATCCAAGGGCTTTGTGAAGATATCTGCCATTTGCTCTTCAGTGTTGACGTGTATGATATCAATATCTTCCTTCATGACATGATCTCTGAGAAAGTGATGACGAATTTCAATGTGCTTTGTCTTCGAGTGCTGAACTGGGTTGTTGGCAATCTTGATGGCGCTTTCGTTGTCGCAGTAGAGTGGCACTTACTTCAGATGAATGCCATAGTCTTTGAGTGTTTGCTTCATCCATAGAAGCTGAGCGCAGCAAGACCCAGCAGCAATGTATTCAGATTCAGCAGTGGAGAGAGATACACAGTTATGCTTCTTTGAAGACCAACATACAAGTGATCGTCCTAGAAAATGACATGTGCCTGATGTAGACTTGCGATCCACCTTGTCACCAGCATAATCAGCATCCGAGAAACCAACCAGATCAAACTCTGAGCCCTTTGGATACCATAATCCTAATGTTGGGGTGTAAGCCAAATATTGAAGAATTCGCTTCACAGCTAAGTGATGTGATTCCTTTGGTGCCGCTTGGAATCGAGCACACATGCAAACACTAAGCATAATGTCTGGCCTAGATGCACATAGATAAAGTAAAGAACCAATCATGGAGCGGTATACCTTTTGATCAAACTCTTTACCATTGTCGTCAGGACCCAGATGGAGTTTAGCTGGCATTGGCGTCGTGTAACCTTTGCAATCTTGCATTCCAAACTTCTTCAGGCAATCTTTGAGGTATTTCTCTTGAGATATGAAGATATTGCTGCGTTGCTGTCGTATTTGAAGACCAAGGAAGAACTTCAACTCACCCATCATGGACATCTGATATTGCTCTTGCATCATGTATCCAAACTCATCACTGTATTTCTGATTAGTGCAGCCGAAGATAATGTCATCCACATTTATTTGGCATACAAATAGTTCACCATCATATGTCTTCGTGAAGAGCGTGGGATCCAGGGAACCAGGTTTGAAGCCTTTGCTCTTCAGAAAGTCCTTGAGTGTGTCATACCAAGCACGAGGGGCTTGTTTGAGGCCATACAGTGCCTTGTTAAGCTTATAAACCATGTCAGGATGTTTTGGATCTTCAAAGCCAGGCGGTTGTGCAACATACACTTCTTCTTCAATCTTGCCATTGAGAAAGGCACTCTTCACATCCATTTGATACAGAAGAATGTTATGATGGTTTGCATAGGCCAGCAGTATGCGTATAGCTTCAAGCCTAGCCACAGGAGCAAATGTTTCATCAAAGTCAATTCCTTCAACTTGAGTGTATTCTTGAGCAACGAGACGAGCCTTGTTTCTGACAACTTGACCATGCTCATCTTGCTTGTTGCTTTAGTACCTATGATATTGTGCTTACGAGGATCAGGACGCTTGACCAGTTCCCATACATTATTCAACTTAAATTGTTGAAGCTCTTCTTGCATAGCTTGAATCCATTCAGGTTCCATGAAGGCTTCATCAACTTTCTTGGGTTCAGATATTGAAACGAATGCGAAGTGCCCACAAAAATTTGCTAGTTGTGTTGCCCTTGAACGAGTGAGTGGACCAGGTGCATTGATGCTATCAATTATTTTCTCAACCTATACTTCATTTGCAACACGAGGATGAACAGGACGAAGATTTTGCTCTTGCTGATCATTGTCATCGTTAGAAGGATTGTATTCAGGCTGAGCATTGTCTTCAGGTTGATCAGGTGCAGAGATGATGAGTTCCTCTTCGGGTTGTGCTTCAGACAGTATGATTTCTACAGTTCCCATAAGCTTGATGGATTCACTGGATGGAACTTCATCTAGCACATTTGGCAGGTGCTCTCTTTGCGAGCCATTAGTCTCATCGAACCGCACATCCACAGTTTCAACCACTTTATAGTGAAAGAGGTTGAAGACTCTGCAGGAGTGTGAATCCTTTCCGTATCCAAGCATAAAACCTTCATGTGCTTTCGGTGCAAATTTTGAAGTGTGATGTGGATCCTTGATCCAGCACCTGGCACCAAATACTCTGAAGTAACTGACATTTGGCTTCTTACCAGTGAGGAGCTCATAGGATGTTTTGTTCAGAAGCTTGTGAAGATAAATACGGTTGATGATATGGCATGCAGTATCAATGGCTTCAGGCCAGAACTTTCTTGGAGTCTTGTATTCATCGAGCATCGTCTGGGCCATCTCAATGAGTGTTCTATTCTTGCGTTCCACGATGCCATTTTGCTGCGACGTGTATGGAGCTGAGAACTCATGAGTGATGCCCAAAGTATCAAGATAAGTGTTGAGGCCGGTGTTCTTGAATTCAGTGCCATTGTGACTTCTGATGTGCTTGATCTTGACGCCATAGTTTTTCATGGCTCGATTGGCGAAGCGTCTGAAGACATCCTGCACTTCAGTCTTGTAGAGGATTATATGCACCCATGTATATCTTGAATAATCATCAACAATGATGAAGCCATAGAGACAAGCAGTAGTAGTAAGAGTTGAGTAGTGAGTGGGACCGAAGAGGTCCATGTGTAGCAGTTCGAAGGGTTGAGTCGTTGTCATGATTGTCTTCGAGGGATGCTTGGCCCACGTCATCTTTCCAGCTTCGCAGGCACCGCATAAGTGATCGTTCTTGAACTTGATGCCCTCGATGCCTATGATATGCTTCTTCTTTGCAAGAGTGTGCAAATTCCTCATGCCAGCATGCCCTAGCCTTCGATGCCAGAGCTAGCATTCTTAAGCTTTTGCAAGAAAACATACGACAAGCTGTGGTCCTGCTGAGAAATCTACCATGTACAAATCATCTTTCCGATACCCTTCAAAGACTAGAGACTTGTCAGATTCCATTAGAACAAGGTAACGATATTTTCCAAACATCACAATCATGTTTAAATCGCAAAGCATTAAGATAGACATTAAGTTGAAACCAAGGGATTCAACAAGCATCACTTTATCCATGTGCCGATCCCTTGAGATTGCAACTCTACCTAGACCCAGTACCTTGCTTTTACCAGTACCAGCAAATGTGATGTGACTCTTGTCAGATGGACGTAAGCTTGAGTCCATGAGAAGACTTCGCTTGCCAGTCATGTGATTAGTACATCCACAATCAATAATCCATTCTGAAGCAGCTGGTGTCATACCCTACAGTGCAGTTAGGGGGATAGGCTTCACGAAGAGAATTGTGAAGCATAAACATTTGATGAGAAAGTGGATTATGAAAAATTAGATCGAGGTTAGGACTGATAGGGCAAGTAGCAAGCGACTCAGGAACAAAATACATAATAAGACCATTTGGGCATTTGATCTTGCACCCTACAAGATGTTTAAGGTCCCCATCAATAGCTTCAGACGCATTTGATTTTCGGCTGGAGACCCTTCCCTGCAAAGAAAAGAGTTAAGCTTTCTTAGCCACCCACATCTTCAAGGGTGGCTTCGAAGCAATGAGTCTAAGTGCAACATCTGAGAACTTTGGCTTTGGAGCCCTAGCAAATAGTCTTGCAGGTGGACAATAGTACTCATAAGAATAAGCAGAGTAGTTCTTGGTCTTATGAACATGGCGGTTTGATGAAACACGCTCATATTCATAGGCCTGAGTATGGTTTCCCTGCAAAACATTTGCGTTAGTGCGACTCAGGTGAGTCCTCTGACTGTATGAAGCCTTTGGACCATATGAAGCCCGTGGTCTGGGGTTTGTCCTCTTCACTTGTGGTGTCATGACGACATACACAGGAAGATTTTCCAGACACTTTTTCGGCACCCAGACTTTCTTCATAGGTGGCCCATTCCTGCAGTTAGTACCAATATACCTGTGAAACACTTCACCATTCTGATTCTTAAACAGTTTATAGTTTGCATCAAAGGATTCATCAATAACAATGGGATTAGTACAAGTGAAGCCAGATAGGGTGGATGGATCCACTGAAGGTTCCTTTGCAGCAACCCATGTGGTTTTGGGGTACTGCTCAGGTTTCCAATAAGAGCCATCAGCATTCATTTTCCTTTCGAACCCAACACCCTCTTTCCTAGGGTTTCGGTTCAGGATCTGCCTTTTGAGGACATCACATAGTGTCTGATGCCCTTTGAGACTTTTGTACATCCCTGTTTCAAGCAATGTCTTCAACCTAGCATTTTCATCAACAATAGCAGTGGCATCCTCAGCAGAGGGTTAGTTACCACATCAACAGTTGAAGATATTGCAACAGTAGCAGCAGTAGAACATCCAGCAACAGAAGTAGTGTTGTCATGCTCAATGCATTTAAGACATGGTGGTTCAAATCCTTCCTGAGCTGAACTGATTTGTTTGGCGCGAAGTGACTCGGTTTCCTTTTGAAGATCTTCATGAGCCGCTCTCAATTTCTCAAGATCTTGCTTCCATTGAAGATACTCATAGGAAAGCTTTTCATGAGTTGTTGAGAGCGTTTCATGACGACTTTCAAGTTCCTCATACTTAACATGAAGATTTTTTATGTCTTCAATTAAGGACTGAGATCTAGTCATTTCAGCGTCTAACAGGTCATCGCTTTTGTCTAATGGTTTTTGAATATGTTCCATAGCTTTCTGTTGTTCAGTTGCAATTTTAGCAAGTGTTTTGTAGCTGGGTTTGGAACCACAATCAGAGTCATCTTCACTGGATGTTTGATAGTGAGTAGTGCATGAGTTTACTTTGGCACCGCGTGCCATGAAGCAGTAGGTGGGAGTGGAGTTGTCCTTGTCATTAGCATCGGCGTCGGTGATGAAGTCATTGTCTTCAATGTTGAAGATGGACTTGGCAACGTAGGCTGTAGCCAGACTTGCAACGCCAGAATCGGACTCCTCCTCAGACTCCACCTCCGCCTCCTCAGAAGCAGACTCCTCCTCTGAATCCATTTCCTTGCCAACAAACGCACGAGCCTTGCCAGATGAGCTCTTCTTGTGTGATGAAGACTTTGATGAAGACTTGGAAGAAGACTTTGAGTATTTCTTCTTCTTCTTGTCGTCAGAATCATATTCCTTGCTCCTCTTCTTCTTCTTCTTCTTCTTGTTCTCATTGTCCCACTTCGGACACTCAGAGATGTAGTGACCAGGTTTCTTGCACTTGTGGCATGTTCTCTTCTTGTAGTCATGAGCAGAAGCTTCATCATTCCTTGAGCTGGATCGTGAGGACTTTCTGAAACCTTTCTTCTTGGTGAATTTCTGGAACTTCTTCACAAGCATAGCAAGCTCCTTTCCAATGTCTTCAGGATCATCAGAACTGCAATCAGATTCTTCTTCAGATGAGGAAACAACTTTTGCCTTCAAAGCACAAGTTCGCCCATAGTTGGGACCGTAGATGTCTCTTTTCTCAGAAAGCTGAAACTCATGTGTGTTGAGCCTTTCAAGTATGTCAGACGGATCGAGTGTCTTGAAGTCAGGGCATTCTTGAATCATTAGGGCTAGGGTGTCAAACGAGCTGTCAAGTGATCTCAGGAGTGTCTTGACGACTTCATGCTTGGTGATCTCAGTAGCACCGAGGGCTTGAAGCTCATTTGTGATGTCAGTGAGTCGATCAAACATGAGCTGAACATTCTCATTGTCATTTCTCTTGAAGCGGTTGAAGAGGTTGCGAAGGACACTGAATTTTTGATCTCTCTGGGTTGAGACGCCTTCGTTGACCTTGGAGAGCCAGTCCCAGACTAGTTTGGATGTTTCCAGAGCACTCACACGGCCATACTGTCCTTTGGTCAGATGACCACAGATGATGTTCTTGGCAGTGGAATCCAGTTGAACGAACTTCTTGACATCAGCAGCGGTGACACCTTCACCAGCCTTGGGGACGCCATTCTTGACGACATACCAGAGGTCGACATCAATGGATTCTAGATGCATGCGCATCTTATTCTTCCAGTAGGGATATTCAGTTCCATCAAAGACTGGGCACGCAGCGGAGACTTTGATTATCCCTGCAGTCGACATAGCTAAAACTCCAGGTGGATAAACCGAATCGCACAGAACAAGGGAGTACCTTGCTCTGATACTAACTAAAAGTGCTAGTGATCGACTAGAGGGGAGTGAATAGGCGATTTTTATGAAAGTCTTCAAAAACATGGAAGTTTCGAAGACAAACGATAGAAATAAACCTATTACCATGCAACAGAAGGTAGACTAAACTAAGAATGCCATAGTCAAGTATTCAATGAAATGAAAGCACAAAGACTAATAGCAGCTAGGAAGTATAGATTAGGATGGAAGATAGTATGGAGCCAATCAGGACAAGCAGTCACACAGTGAAGACAAATAGATAATGCAAACATGCAATGACTTCGGAAGGACCAATCTGCAAATAAAGAGATGGGAAGGATAGAACCAATGGCTCGTTGAAGACAATGATTTGTTGGACCAGTTCCAGTTGCTGTGACAACTGTACGTCTGGTTAGGGAGGCTGAGATTCAACTCAGAAGACCGCGTCTTCACCTTATTCCCCTTGAGCTAAGGACACACAGTCCTCGCCCAATTACTCTGGTAAGTCTTCAAGGTAGACTTCCAAACCTTCACAGACTTCATTCACCGGCGATCCACAATGACTCTTGGATGCTCAGAACGCGACGCCTAACCGGCTGGAGGATTCACAGTCCTCAAGTGTAATAAGTCTTCAGATCACACAGACAAGAAGACTTAAGTGATGCCTAACACTCTTTGGCTCTGGGTGTTTAGGGCTTTGTCCTCGCAAGGATTTCTCTCTCAAAGACTTTGAGGTGGGTTGCTCTCAAACGACAAAAGCTGTGCACTAACTCTGAGCAGCCAACCAATTTATGGTGTAGGGGGTGGGCTATTTATAGCCACTAGGCAACCCGACCTGATTTGTCCGAAATGACCCTGGGTCACTAAGGAACTGACACGTGTTCCAACGGTCAGATTTCAAACACACACGACAACTTTACTTGAGCTACAAGCAAAGCTGACTTATCCAGCTCTGGATAAGATTTGCTCTCATTGTCTTCGCTCAAAGACATAGGATTTTGGTTAAGCATCACTTCAGTCATTCTGACTGGTTTACTTGGACCCCACTTAACAGTACGGTGGTTCCTATGACTCAACAAAGAAGAAAAAGAACGACGAAACAACTAAGTCTTCGCGCTCCATAGTCTTCACGCGATGTCTTCTCTTGTCATAGTCTTCAATGTGAATGTCTTCACATACCACCTTTGACTTCAATGTCTTCATACATTTTTAGGGGTCATCTCTGGTAGGAAAACTGAATCAATGAGGGACTTCTACCTGTGTTATCCTACAATTCTCACAAACACATTAGTCCCTTAACCAGGTTTGTCATCAATACTCCAAAACCATCTAGGGGTGGCACTAGATGCACTTACAAGTAGGCACCTCTCGAGTAGTAGTAGTCGTCATCGACAGTGGCGTCTGGCTCCTGGGCTCCAACGTCTGGTCGCAGCAATCGAGTATAGAAAGGGGAAAAGAGGGAGCAAAGCAACCATGAGTACTCATCCAAAGTACTCGCAAGCAAGGAGCTACACTACATATGTATGCATTGGTATCAAATGGATTAAGGGTATCATATGTGGACTGAACTGCAGAATGCCGTAATAAGAGGGGGATAGCTAGTCCTTTCGAAGACTACGCTTCTGGCCACCTCCATCTTGTAGCATGTAAAAGAGAGTAGATGGTAAGTTCACCAAGTAGCATCATGTAGCATAATCCTACCCGGCGGTCTTCTCCTCGTCGCCCTGTTAGAGAGCGACCACGGGGTTGTATCTGGCACTTGGAAGGGTGTGTTTTATTAAGTATCCGATTCTAGTTGTCATAAGGTCAAGGTACAACTCCAAGTCGTCCTGTTACCGAAGATCATGACTATTCGAATAGATTAACTTCCCTGCAGGGGTGCATCACATTTCCCAACACGCTCGATCCCCTTTGTCCGGACACACTTTTCTGGGTCATGCCCGGCCTCGGAAGATCAACATGTCGCAGCCCTACCTAGGCACAACAAAGAGGTCAGCACGCCGGTCTAAATCCTATGGCGCATGGGTCTGGGCCCATCGCCCTTTGCACACCTGCACGTTGCGAACGCGGCCGGAAGCAGAACTAGCCCCCTTAATACAAGAGCAGGCTTACGGTCCAATCCGGCGCGCGCCGCTCAGTCGCTGACATCACGAAGGCTTCGGCTGATACCACGACGTCGAGTGCCCATAACTGTCCCCGCGTAGATGGTTAGTGCGTATAGGCCAGTGGCCAGACTCAGATCAAATACCAAAATCTCGTTAAACATGTTATCTTGAAATAACTGCGAACACCGACCAGGGCCAGGCGCACCTCTCTCCTAGGTGGTCTCAACCTGCCCTGTCGCTTCGCCACAAAGATCCACACAGAGGGATGTCGGGAAAGTATGTCCTTCCAGCCCCCAATTCGTGAATCAACCGCGGGTACTCCTCGAGCCAACCCATCTTTTGTCACCACAAGTATCATATATTATGTATAAGTATATACCCGTGACCACCTCCCAAGTGATCACAGCCCGATAGTATAGCATGGCAGACAGACAAGAATGTAGGGCCACTGATGATAATCTAGCATCCTATACTAAGCATTTAGGTTTGCAGGTAAGGTATCAACAGTTGTAGCAACAATGACAGGCTATGCATCAAAATAGGATTAACGGAAAGCAGTGACATGCTACACTACTCTAATGCAAGCAGTATAGAGGAGAGTAGGCGATATCTGGTGATCAAGGGGGGGTGCTTGCCTGGTTGCTCTGGCAAGAGAGAGGGGTCGTCAACACCGTAGTCGTACTGGGTAGCAGCGGCGTCGGTCTCGGTGTCTAGCGAGAGAAGAGGGGGAAGAAACAATAAATTTAATGCAAACAAATGCATGACGATGCATGACATGACAAAGTGTGATGCTAGGTGTGCCCTAACGCAGTACGAGGTGGTACTGGTGAAGGGGGAAAAATCCAAGAAAGTATTCCCGGTGTTTTGCATTTTTGGACAGATGAACCGGAGGGGGAAAGTTGCGTGTTCGCTGTGCTACGGATGTGTGGCGGGCGAACGGGCTACGTATCCGGATTCGTCTCGTCGTTCTGAGGAACTTTCATGTACAAAGTTTTTCCATCCGAGCTACGATTTATTCTATATTAATTTTAAAAGATTTAAATCATTTTTAGGATTTATTTAATTACTTAAATTAAACATTATCCACAATAGTGTTTGCTGACGTCAGCATGACGTCAGCAGTCAATGTTGACCGTTGACCTGGTCAACCTGACGTGTGGGTCCAGTGGGACCCACCTGTCATTCTCTACTTAGGTTAATTAGGGTTTAGGTTAATTAGCTAGGATTAATTAGTTGTTTAGTTTAATTAATAAAAATTAATTAAGTTAATTATTATTATTTAATTCTTTTTTCTTTTTTTTAAATCGTTCTCAGGGGCTGGGCTCACTTGTCGTTGGGCCAGGGGGGCAAATCGGGCGTGTGGGCTCGCGGGCGCGACCACGAGCGCCCGTCGGGGCGAGCCCGGGCACTGGCCTCGGGTGCGGCCAGCGCAGCGGCCGCCGGCGGTTACGGCAGGGCAAATGGGGCTACGAGGTTGGCGGCGATGGCGTTGCTGGTGACAACAGCGAGCCGGGCGTATGTGGTGGTTGGCCGCGGGCGAGCGGTAGCGAGCAGGGCCGCGGTGGTGTGCGGCTATGCGAGGGGGAAAGGCGGCAGCGGGGCGTTGCTGCTGCTACAGCAGCACCGAGTGGCGAGCGAAGCTGGCGCGGGGCCAAGGAGGGGTTGCGCGACGGAGGAAGTGGTAGGAGCGCGGCGTGGGCGAGTGCGAACAGCGGGCACCTGGCAAGGCAGGGCGATGGTGCGGGCGAGGTGCAGTGGGGAAGGCAGAGCTCGCGCGGCTTCGGGTGCGGGTTGTGGCGTGCTGAGGCATGGCCAAACGGGCGAGCGGGCGCGCAGCGCGATGCGGGTGGCGTGCGTGCGACGTGGCCGTGGCTAGGAGCACGTGCTCGAGGGAGACAGGAGGAGGAGAGGGGGAAGCTCACGGTGGAGTGGTAGGGTATGGGGCAATGGTGCTCGGGGGGAAGATGGAGACGCCGGCGATGTGAAGCAGCTCCGGCGAGGAGGTCCGGTGAGGTCCAAGCGGGCCCCGGGCGGCGACAGGGCGGCGTGGATTGGTGATGGGTCGAGGCCACGGCTTCCGACGAGCTGGTGACGAGGCTCCGCGGCATCGGGGGCATTCACGCAGAGGCGGGAGGGCGTCCCGGCGAGGGGGCCCCGGCGTAGTGGTCGCGGCGTAGTGGCCGCGGGGGTCGATGGCGGCGTCGGGCCGATAGGATCGGGGGTTTGCCCCGATCCAAATCGGGCAGAGGAGGGAGAGAGAGAAGTGCGAGGGGGGAATGGGGATCGGGCTAGGGTTCGGTGCCCCCGGGGGTTATAGGCCAGGGGAGGGAGTGGGCCGGCCTGGTAGGCCACTGGCTGGGCCGAGGTCCAGTTGGCCTGGGGGGTTTTTCTTTTTCTTTTTATTTTATTTTCCCTTTTCCCTTTTCTGTTTGCTTTTATTTCTTTAATACTTTATAGTTTAAAAAATAAAACCTACTCCTAAAATGAAGTTACAATTTCAACTACTGCCTTAAAAAGTTTTACCCCTGGACAAAATAGTTTAATATTTTATAAAATTCAAAAGGCATTTATTTATTTGTTTTAGCTACTGTTTTATTCATTTTAGTTTACTTAAACATTTTATAAAAGTGTGATTTCTCGACAATAATTACCTATGCATTATTTGGCACCACCCGAACATTTTAGTTTTAATATTTGAAAACCTTTAACGTTTGACTTGATTTCGAATTTTGAATTCGAACGAGATTTGAATCAGAGTGAGTTTAGTAACAATAGCAGTGGTGACGTGGCATTATTAGTAGAGGGTTAATGTAGCTTAATTATTCGAACGTCACACCGGCTCCCCTCGTCGCCCGCCCCGCCGGGGCACCCTCCCCTGCTCCGCGCCGCCGCGCTGCTGCAGCGCCTCCTCCCGCCCGTGGCCAGCAGCTCCGTCGTCTTGCCGCTTGCCGTCGCGCTCAAGCTCGCTGCGCACAAGGGTCGCGCTGGTCCTGCTCCTGCTGCGGCCCAGGGCGGAGCGCCTGGTCTTCGGCGAAGGGGATGGATTCCACGCTGCTGTCCGCGGCAGCGAGCAGCGCCATGGCGAGGGCGGCGAGCAGGAGGGCCGAGGGCGGAGGCGGCGAGCGGCAGGCACTACTAGGAAAAGGCCTACTAATGGCGCACCAGTTTTGCCTACTAATGGCGCATCACTGGTGCGCCATTAGTAGCACGCCACTAGTAATTTTTACTAATGGCGCACCACTGGTGCGCCATTAGTATCTGGTATACTAATAGTGCACCATCCAGTGCGCCATTAGTATATAACACCATGTGTCATTAGTGTGCCTCCCAGGGGCCATATTTAACCATGTGCTTTGGCACACTAATGGCGCACTGCGGATGGATGCGCCATTAGTATACTTGGCATACTAATGGCGCACTCTGTAGTGATGCGCCATTAGTATGAATATTATGTTTTATTTTTTTTACTTTTCTGATTTTTGCACATGTTACAAAATATATTATTTGACAGAATATAGACAGTAGCACACAATAACAACAGATTCATCGAATACAATAGAAGATTAGTCTCCGAATACAATTCATCATATTAGTCTCCGAATTCAAAAGACCGAACAAAGATAAAACATTACAAGTCTCGAGACCGCGAGCATCGAGTTTGTCGGAAGTAATACTAATCCTAACAAGTCCTACTAATCATCATCATACAACTTCTACTCGTTATTCATAACAAGTCATACGATCATCATCTTGATAGTCATCGAACCAACCCTACTTAATTGTTCTTAGCACATGATCATCAGTATTAGGCAGGACCTAAATACCCTATTTAAGCTAAAATAGCATAAAACAATATAGACCCTGACTCTTCATTATGGAGAATGGAGAACATCATGTCTCCAATTCTTGCGCTTCGCTTCCTTTTGCTTCCAAGAAGCTCCTTACGACTGTCCATACATTTTTTCCATCCTTTGATTTTCATGTCTCCACTTCTTTTAGAGATCTTGTATGGACAGTTGAGATTCGTAGGACGACCTGGCTGTATGTTCAAAACATTAACACTACCTTTCAGATACATCATATGAGGCACACAATTCTCTGGGATTATCTGTTGAAAAACATAGTGATAACTTCATAGTTAGAAATGATGTACTAGTTTTACAAGTATGCAAAAGATGCACGGATGTCATAATAGTAAAAATCTTATCTTACCAGGGTATCTCCATGGTAGTTACCGTAGTTGAACACATGCACTAGTGGCACATATTTACTATAATGTTGAGGAGTTTGATTGTAGATATTGTAATTCTCAATGTCAGTACAAAATCCGACCAAATGATTTTTCTCCTTGTAAGTTGTTAATTCGGAGCCATCGGTGTAGTGAGTTTTGTCTACCATCTCCCGCACATTCTTTGAACAATAAATAAACTATCAATGAAAATAAGCTGTCAACTATTTTGAAATAAACAATATAAATTAGCTAATAACTATGTTTGAGAAACTCACATAGCGGTAGAACTGGAGGCGTATCAACAAGGACCCAAATGTCCATATTGTCTTGGTTGGTGTCAGGATTACCAAGATCCATGGTGATAAGCATACCCTCATCAAAACCATACATCTTGCAAAATGCTTCCCAATTTTTGCAACCAAAATGGGTTACGCTCTCAGAATTATATAGATTTACTTCAAAGTCCACATCGTGATGAGTCCTTAGGTGAATTTTCTTTGTTTCAGAAATTTCATGGTCTTCAAAATCCATCCTCTCCAAGACATGGTGTCTTGCATGGCATGGGATAAGCTATACTCGAATTGTAAAAGATGAAAATTACACGTTGAAATAGTTGAAGTCATGCTTAATTATGAAAATAACACTTGTCGTCGTTGTGTACCGTTTCAACTTCGAAGGTCTCCTCGAGCTTAATGCTGAAGCACCGATCATCGTCCAGGTGAGGCATGTCGCACAGACCTCGATCGTCGTGGCACCAGTCGCACTCCATCGAGAGACTTTCGTCGTCCGATGATGATGACGACATATCCTACGTTCATAATTCAAAACTACATCATTTAGCGTTTGTCGACACCGAGGCATCCTAAAAGCTAAGCTTTTATCATTTAGGGTTTGTCGACGCCGAGGCACCCTAAAAGCCTAAGCTTTCATCATTTATGTTCTTATCGACACCGAGGCACCCTAAAAGCCAAGGTTTTATCATTTAGGGTTTGTCGACGTCGAGGCACCCTAAAAGCCTAAGCTTTCATCATTTAGGTTTTGTCGACGCCGAGGCACCCTAAAAGCCTAAGCATACATCATTTAGGTTCTCATCGACACCGAGGCACCCTATAGAAGCCAAGTTAAGTTTTCATCATTTAGGGTTTATCGATGCCGAGGCACCCTAGGTTGGGCCTAATCACTTGGCACTAATCACTTGGCTCTATTGCCACCTATGTTGGGTTTATCATCTAGGGTTTATCAATGCTAACGAGAATTCTAAGTTGGGCCTAATCACTTGGCTCTATTGCCACCTATGGTTTAATGCAGCAAGAATGGCGGGGCAGTTGATCCTACTTAATTAAGTACTAAGATACCCCGGCCCATGCATTAGTAGCAAGTACCCCATATGTCCGATTTTTAGCAAAGTCATGCTAAAATTCACGGAAAATTTCAGCATGACCTTTGCTGAAAATAAGACATATGGAGTACCCGAATTTTCTGGAACGGAAGTTAATCGACATTTCGGCAAACTCAAGGGCCTCTCGGGGTACCTGCAAAATCATCACGACACGATGGTCGGAGACAAAACCCAGCAAACTAGCACCACAATGTGCCTCTACTTTCATATGGATGAAAAGGCCACAGACCATATGGTCCTCTGCTTTCATATGGACAAAAATCAGCTCAACTTATGTGAGCTTCCATTCCAGATCTAATAGGTCACCCAACAAAAAATCATGAATAGTTTTAGCTGGAAAAAAATCATGGATTGTTGTTAACTGAAAATTAGTGAAAGAAACTGTTGCTGATCATGGATTACTGTTAATTAAAAATAGAGCATCTGGCTTGTCTTATCATGTTTACTAAGTCCACAAAAATGAATAGGTTCAGTAAACTTGAAGTACTCAACACTAAACATGGTTCAGAGCTCACTACACTACACTACATCGTGCAATGGTTCAGACCTCACTACACTAGAGCAAGCTCACTACACTACACTACACTACACTACACATGCTTAAACTCTGAACATAAACAAACACCAGCAATGCAATATGTAAACTACCTCTGTTTCTAGGCAACAAGAGTTATCATCAATGCTTTTGAGTTTATTAAGTACCTTCAGTTCTGAGTTTTAAATGTCAAAAGAGCTTCACAGAATCTTGAATCCTCCAAATCACTCTTAACAGTTCTGCATTATACAAAGGCAGCAATGAGCCAATGATATCAGTAGCAATAATAGGTGCTTACATTCTCATAACGTTAGTATTAGTTAACCAAAATTCAACCTACAGAGTTCTAGTACAGTGAGTAACTCCCAATTCTTTTAATAGAAGCACAATTAACAACACAACTAGGGAGTCTAGGACAATGCCACCAGATAGAATTTGAAGGAAAAACGTTCTTCCAGAACCTTCAAGCCACAATCATACATAGAGTGGCTGATCATATAAGCTATATTTAAATAAACATCAACTAAACTTGATGACAAGAAAAACTACAATCACATTGATACAAACTAGAGCATATAGCAATAGTAAATTGCTGCTCCATATAGCAATAGTAATGCACCTAATCAACATTGTAGAGCATCCTGTTACAAACTTGTTCTGATCTTGCAAATTAATGGGGAGGAAGAACTAGGGAGGGAGGGAATGGTAATGGTTCAGAGAAGAACAATAGTAATGCTCCATATAGCAATAGTAATGCTCCATATGTTCTGATCCATATAGCAAGAAGAACTAGGGAGGGAGGGAATGGGGAGGAAGGGTGGAGAGGGAGGAAGGAGGAGAGGTACCTGGGCGGGCGTGGCCAGTCGTTGGAGGGGTCGGGGTCGGGGTCGGCGGCGGCGTCAAAGGGGTGGCTCGAGGGCGTCCGAGCTCGCCCGGGTCCTCGTAGTCGAAGAGGAAGACGACGACGGTCCTCCTGGGCGCCTCGGTTGGTCGTGGGGAGGCCGGCGGCCACATGCTTCGCGGGTCGGGGGGCGCGGGGGAGCGGGGGCGGCGGCGCGGGGGAGCCGGAGCGGGTGTGGCGAGGGATGGAAGGGGATCTGGCGAGGGAGAGGGAAGGAGGTATCGGGCGAAGGGCCGGGTATCCAGCTATAGAGGGGGGAATGTTAGTAATAGCGCACCATCGAGGGGTGCGCCATAAAAACACTCATAGCAATGGCGCACCATCGAGGGGTGCGCCATAAAAACACTCATAGCAATGGCGCACCATTCTCTGGTGCGCCATTAGTAACTTTTTTTCCTGATAGCAACGGCGCACCCTCCTCTGGTGCGCCATTAGTAACTTCTTTTTTTCATTATTTCTTGTTGCATCTAATAATTTGGTTTTTTTATCAATTTTGTTATTTTCATGAGGACTAGAACAAAATATATCATCAAATATCATCAAATTTGTTTTTTTAATATCATCAAATTTGTTTTTTATTTTTAATTGAAAATATCATCAAATTTGTTATTTGAAAATATCATCAAATTTGTTATTTGAAAAGATTATCAAAAAGCGGGCGAGGGCGCGGGGTGTCGGCGGCCGCGGTGGAGCGGGCCGGGGGAGGGTGCAGGGGGTCGGCGGCGGCGGTGGAGCGGGGGAGGGTGCGGGGGTCGGCGGCGGCGGTGGAGCGGGGGAGGGTGCGGTGGGTCGTCGGCGGCGGTGGAGCGGGGAGGGCGGGGGTCGCGGCGGCGGCGTGGGTCGGGGCAGCGGGGGGAATTAGCTAGGGGGGCGAGGGAGAGGGATGAAGGGGATCTGGCGAGAGGGAGGGAATTAGCTAGGGGGAATCTTACTAATGGCGCACCAGCGGTCGGTGCGCCATTAGTAATCTTTTTTTTACATAGCAATGGCGCACCGGGCAAAGGTGCGCCATTAGTAATCTTTTTTTTACATAGCAATGGCGCACCAGGCAGAGGTGCGTCATTAGTAATCTTTTTTTATATATAGCAATGGCGCACCAGCCAGAGGTGCGCCATAAGTAATTTTTTTTGTTGCATGTAATAATTTTTTAGAAAATGAATATGAATATGAAATAGTAATATTTTTTATAAAAATAGTAATAATTGTTGTTTAACAACAATTGTAGTCTACACTTTTTTATTATTATTTTTTAAAAAATGAAGAGGGGAGAGGAGGCGCGGGTGGGATCGAGATCGAGATGGAGGGGGAATCGAGATCGAGATGGAGAGGGATCGAGATCGAGTGTCCTCATGAATATTTAATATTTTATCATATTGAATATGAAAAAATATCATCAAATTTGAAAAAATATTCATGAATTCAAAAAGTGCCCATGAAATTTAAAAATATTCGTGATATCAAAAAGTGCCCATAATATTTAAAAATATTCATGATATCAAAATATATACTAATGTCGCACTTCTACAGGGTGCGCCATTAGTAGTTTAAACTAGTAATGGCGCACTGTGAGGCAGTGCGCCATTAGTGGTTTTGCAAAAAAAAGAATAAAAAAAATTCAGTACTGGCGCACTCCCTGTCGCACTTCGGTAGGATGCGCCATTAGTATGTATGTAAAAAAAAATTATCACTAGTGGCGCACCTGTTTTCTGGTGCGCCATTAGTGTCTTCCACACTAATGGCGCATCACCAACTGATGCGCCATTAGTATATAGTAGTGGCACACTGCCTCCCTGGTGCGTCATTAGTGGCAATTCTATCTATAGCCCTTTTCCTAGTAGTGAAGCGAGGCGAAGGCGTGCGGTGACGAGTGGATAAGTGCATGGGAGGGCCAACGAGTGGACATTTTCTTATTTCCAGGGAAAAAATTTCGCCGGCAGCCCCAGGAGGTGAAAAAAATGCCTCCTGGGAGGCTCAACGGCTGGAGATGCTCTTAGGGGGGAAAACTGATATCATCTTTGATGCTTCCCTAGTTTGAATCTCATCTTCTGCACTATTTTTGCCTGGGAAATTATATGCATTAAATAGGCCGAGATAATTAAGGCAACCTATTAATTACGATACGGGATAATCAGGCAGGCGCAGTTAAAGAGGCAGGCCACTTAAGACGCGCATGCATAGAATTAGGATCACAGTTAATTACAGGATAATGGAGAAAAGGGAAGGAAACCAACGAATAGTCGTATTCGCTCGAGTTAAAACTGTACGATCAATAAACATCATCCGATCCAAAATGAATGAGATTCAGGTCGTTCGGATCTGTTGCAAAAATCCGGCCAACTGGAAAATAGCTTTTCCGTTTTCTGAATTCATGAATGTTTTTCAAATTCATGAATGTTTTTCAAATTCATGAATGTTGTGTCAGCTTGCCAACATTTTAAAATTCTATGAGCATCTTTTAAGTTCGCAAACTTTTTTGAATTTGCTATTTTTTTCAACCCTAAACATTTTTAAAATTCATGTTTTTTGAATTTAATGGACCTTTTCACAATCAATGAAAAAACCAAGAGCGGGATTTTTTTTAGCCTAGGATAAGTAGGTCGCAGCCCACCGAATAGCAATGTGAGTTTTGTTGTCGCGATTCGGTGCTTCAGGCGCTTAAGAGGCGCACCGTCCCGCCTAGTGAGAGAGACCAAAGAACACTTCGCCATGACGGACCCCAAAAATGGGCTAGAACCACTGCGGGACGAAGCAAGTGCGTCACCACACACCAAGTAGCTACATTATTTTACTCCTCTCTTTTGCCGCTTCTATTTTTTTATGATCGCCTATATTTCAAAAATATCATAATCGCATATATTTCAAAAATTACTTTACCTCAATTTTTAACAACACTCGCCGTGTATTTTATAAATTTTCATCTTTTATCTCTTATCTATACCTAATAATAAAGGGCTATTGATTCTGCGGTATGTCACCAAAATGCCCCCAAAGTTATAAAATAATACACACCGATACCACCTATAAGTAATAAAAATGTTTTACATAGGGAATCCATGCCTGGGACGGCCCATGTGGTACGAAACTTCTATAACTAGATGATGCTCCGCACGTTGTTGCGGGAATATTTAGCAACATATTTAAATGTGTTTTGTTGTATGACTCATGAATATTTGAAGTAAGAATATAAAAAGTTAAAACTGAAAATACATATAATTTATTGTGTTTCATTACTATATAGTTGTAAAATGTTTATTAAATATAAATAACTTAATAGAATGAAAATTCTCATGTATGCTCATGTTAGGATGAGTCTTTTTTTCATGATGTTTCATGATGAAGTGGTATGCTTGCATGTTGAGAGATATATGATATGGAGGTGGGCCTTTTGTCATGCATGTTATGTGATGATGTGACATGCTTGCATGTTGAGAGAAATAGTTAGTGGGGGCTAGCTATTTAGATATAGTAGATGCGCTCTGCCAGCTGGGAGAACACACAACGCGCCTGTTTGGGCCAGCCCATGTCCGGGCGCCCTGTTTTATAAATTTCGTTTTTTATTTTTTTTGTTTTCCTTTTGTTTCTTCGTTTTTTATATTTTAAATAATTTGGGACATCCAAAGATATTATGAAATTTAAATAAATGTGAACTATCAAATAAAATGTTTAATAATTCATAAATGTTTGTGGATTTAGAAAATGTTCATAATTTTTAAAAAATGTTCGCATATTCAACAAATCTTCACGATTTGGAAAAAAGCTCAGAAAGCAAAAAATGTTCAAATTTTTAATAAGTTCTTGTACTGGAAAATGTTAATGAAATTAAAAAAAATTTCACCAATTCAAAAAAATTTAATGAATAAAACAATATCCTAAAAATTTAAAACTGTTCGTGATTTACAAAATAGTTTATTGATTCATAAAATATTCATGAGTTTAAAAAAGATCATGCATTTCAAAAAATGTTCGTTAAGTGAAAAAAAGTGTTCATGAATTTCAAAACTTGTTCCACCAATACCGAAAAAATGTTGATCGATTCTAGAAATGTTGGGCTGTTCAAAAAACTGTTTTAGAAAATGGTCAACATTTTTTTAAAATGTTCGCAAATAGTATAAAATGTTTATGAATTCAATTGTTTTCATGATTTTAGAAAATGTTAAAAAATCTGTAAAATCACAAATTTGAAAAATGTTCATGATGTTACGAGTTTAAAAAAATATTCATGTACAAAAATTGTTCACGATTTCATAAAAATGTGAATGATAGTGTATCTCGGTGACGCAGCAAAATATGGTCATGACCATTAAAGTTTATGATTTATTTTTTCTCCCGTTGCAATGCATGAGCCATTTTGCTAGTTGATACGTCTCCAACGTATCTATAATTTTTTATTGCTCCATGCTATATTAGCTACTGTTTTGGATATTTATGGGATTTATTATACACTTTTATATCATTTTGGGACTAATCTATTAACCCAGAGCCCAGTGCCAGTTTTTGTTTTTATCTTGTTTTAGAATATCATAGAAAAGGAAAACCAAACGGAGTCCAATTGACCTGAAACTTCACGGAACTTATTTTTGGATCAGAAGAAGCCCAGAAGACTTGGAGTGCACGTCAGGGGATCTACGAGGAGGCCACGAGGCAGGGGGCGCGCCCTCCACCCTCATGGGCCCCTCGTGGCCCCCCTGACGTATTTCTTCCGCCTATATATCTTCATATACCCTAAAAACATCTGAGAGCACAATAGATAGGGAGTTCCGCCGCCAGAAGCCTTCGTAGCCACCGGAAGCCAATCTAGACCCGTTCCGGCACCCTGCCGGAGGGGGGAATCCCTCTCCGATGGCCATCTTCATCATCCCGGTGCTCTCCATGACGAGGAGGGAGTAGTTCTCCCTCGGGGCTGAGGGTATGTACCAGTAGCTATGTGTTTGATCTCCCTCTCGTGTTCTTGAGGTGATACGATCTTGATGTATCGTGAGCTTTGCTATTATATTTGGATCCTATGATGTTTCTCCTCCCCCTCTACTCTCTTGTAATGGATTGAGTTTCTCCTTTGAAGTTATCTTATCGGGTTGAGTCTTTAAAGATTTGAGAACACTTGATGTATGTCTTACCATGCATATTTGTGGTGACAATGGGATATCACGTGATTCACTTGATGTATGTTTTGGTGACCAACTTGCGGGTTCCGCCCATGAACCTCTGCGTAGGGGTTGGCACATGTTTTCGTCGTGATTCTCCGGTAGAATCTTTGCGGCACTCTTTGAGGTTCTATGTGTTGGTTGAATAGATGAATCTGGGATTGTGCGATGCATATCGTATAATCATATCCACGGATACTTGAGGTGACATTGGAGTATCTAGGTGGCATTAGGGTTTTGGTTGATTTGTATCTTAAGGTGTTATTCTAGTACGAACTCTAGGGCTGTTTGTGACACTTATAGGAATAGCCCAACGGATTGATTGAAAAGAATAACTTTGAGGTGGTTTCGTACCTTACCATAATCTCTTTGTTTGTTCTCCGCTATTAGTGACTTTGGAGTGACTCTTTGTTGCATGTTGAGGGATAGTTATGTGATCCAATTATGCTATTGTTGTTGAGAGGACTTGCACTAGTGAAAGTATGAACCCTAGGCGTTGTTTCAACGTATTGCAATACCGTTTACGCACACTTTTATCATTAGTTACCTTGCTGTTTTTATAATTTCATATTACAAATACCATTATCTACCATCCATATACCACTTGTATCACCATCTCTTCGCCGAACTAGTGCACCTATACAATTTACCATTGTATTGGGTGTGTTGTGGACACAAGAGACTCTTTGTTATTTGGTTGCAGAGTTGCTTGAGAGAGACCATCTTCATCCTACGCCTCCTACGGATTGATAAACCTTAGGTCATCCACTTGAGGGAAATTTGCTACTGTCCTACAAACCTCTGCACTTGGAGGCCCAACAACGTCTACAAGAAGAAGGTTGTGTAGTAGACATCAAGCTCTTTTCTGGCGTCGTTGCCGGGGAGGTTAGCGCTTGAAGGTATATCTTTAGATCTTACAATCGAGTCTTTTAGTTTCTTGTTTTATCACTAGTTTAGTTTATAAAAATGGAATTAAGTTTGCCTCATACGCTTCATCTTTTTAATATCTTTTGTGTGTATTATGGAAAGGAAATGTGTGCCAAAGTGTTAGAAGAAGCATGCATTAAAATGTTTGGCACTAAATATTTGAATGATGAGCATGATTGCAATGTTGTTAGTATGAATTCCTTGAATATCCATGATGCTAATGATATGCAAAGCCACAAGTTTGGGGAAGCTATGTTTGATGAAGATGATATTTTTTGTCCCCCAAGTTATGATGATCAAATTTATTATGATGAAAGCATGCCTCCTATTTATGATGATTATATTGTTGAAAGTGGATATGGAGAGGTCATGACTTTATTTTGTGATGAATCTACTATTTCGGAAGAGGTTCCAATTCATTATGAGAACAAAGTTGCTATCTATGATGATTATTGTGATGACTTGTATGCTATAAAGAATAATGATATACATGAAACTTGTCATCATGATTTTAGTTTTCAATTGGATTATGCCTGACATGATAATTATTTTGTTGAGTTTGCTCCCACTATTCCGAATGAGAAGAATTTTGCTTATGTGGAGAGTAATAAAATTTCTATGCTTGTAGATCATGAAAAGAATGCTTTAGGTGCTGGTTATATTGTTGAATTCATTCATGATGCTACTGAAAATTATTATGAGGGAGGAATATATGCTTGTAGGAATTGCAATAATATCAAGTTTCCTCTCTATGTGCTTAAAGTTTTGAAGTTATGCTTGTTTTGCCCTCCTATGCTAGTTGGTTATTGTTCCCATAAGTTGTTTGCTCACAAAATCCCTATGCATAGGAAGTATGTTAGACTTAAATGTGCTAGTCATATTCTTCATGATGCTCTCTTTATGTTTCAATTCTTATCTTTTATGTGAGCATCGTTGAAATCATCATGCCTAGCTAGGGGCGTTAAACGATAGCGCTTGTTGGGAGGCAACCCAATTTTATTTTTGTCCCATGTTTTTTGCTCCTGTTTAGTAATAAATAATTCATCTAGCCTCTGTTTATATGTGGTTTTATGCATTTAATTAGTGTTTGTGCCAAGTAAAACCTTTGGGAAGACTTGGGGGAAGTCTTTGCGATCATGCTGTAAAAAACAGAAACTTTAGCGCTCACGAGAATTGCTGCCATTTTTATTTGGAGAGTGCTATTTAGTTAATTCTTTTTGAAGATGATTAATAGATAAATTCCTCAGGTCCAGAAATTTATTTGAGAATTTTATGAGTTCCAGAAGTATATGTTTGATCCATATTACTACAGACTGTTCTGCTTTCGAAAGATTCTGTTTTTCATGTGTTGTTTACTTATTTTGATAAATCTATGGCTAGTAAAAGAGTTTATAAACCATAGAGAAGTTGGAATACAGTAGGTTTAACACCAATATAAATAAAAAACAAGTTCATTACAGTACCTAAGTGGTGATTTATTTTCTTATACTAACGGAGCTTACGAGGTTTCTGTTAAGTTTTGTGTTGTGAAGTTTTCAAGTTTTGGGTAAAGATTCGATGGACTATGAAATAAGGAGTGGCAAGAGCCTAAGCTTGGGGATTCCCAAGGCACCCCAAGGTAATATTCAAGGATGACCAATAGCCTAATCTTGGGGATGCCTCGGAAGGCATCCCCTCTTTTGTCTTCGTTCATCGGTAACTTTACTTGGAGCTATATTTTTATTCGCCACATGATATGTGTTTTGCTTGGAGTGTCATTTCATTTTATTTTGTTTCGCTTGCTGTTTAAATAAAATACCAAGATCTGAAGTTATTAAATGTTAGATAGTCTTCACATAGTTGCATAATTATTCGACTACTCATTGATCTTCACTTATATCTTTCAGAGTAGTTTGTCATTCGCTCTAGTGCTTCACTTATATCTTTTAGAGCATGGTGGTAGTTTTATTTTGAAGAAATAGATGAACTCTCATGCTTCACTTAGATTATTTTGAGAGTCTTAAATATCATGGTAATTTTCTTAAAATCCTAATATGCTAGGTATTCAAGATTAGTAAAATTTTCTTATGAGTGTTTTGAATACTAAGAGAAGTTTGATGCTTGATGATTATTTTGATATATGGAGGTAATAATATCAAAGTCGTGCTAGTTGAGTAGTTGTGAAATTGAGAAATGCTTGTGTTGAAGTTTGCAAGTCCCGTAGCATGCACGTATGGTAAACGTTATGTAACAAATTTGAAACATGAGGTGTTATTTGATTGTCCTCCTTATGAGTGGCGGTCGGGGACGAGCGATGGTCTTTTCCTACCAATCTATCCCCCTAGGAGCATGCGCGTAGTGCCGAGGTTTTTGATGACTTGTAGATTTTTGCAATAAGTATGTGAGTTGTTTATGACTAATGTTGAGTCCATGGATTATACGCACTCTCACCCTTTCATCCTTGCTAGCCTCTTCAGTACCGTGCATTGCCCTTTCTCACATTGAGAGTTGGTGCAAACTTCGCCGGTGCATCCAAACCCCGTGATATGATACGCTCTATCACACATAAACCTCCTTATATCTTCCTCAAAACAGCCACCATACCTACCTATTATGGCATTTCCATAGCCATTCCGAGATATATTACCATGCAACTTTCCACCGTTCCGTTTATTATGACACGCATCATCATTGTCATATTGCTTAGCATGATCATGTAGTTGAC
The DNA here is from genome assembly GCF_018294505.1 of Triticum aestivum. Taxonomy (NCBI): domain Eukaryota; kingdom Viridiplantae; phylum Streptophyta; class Magnoliopsida; order Poales; family Poaceae; genus Triticum; species Triticum aestivum. The sequence goes on from NC_057812.1 coordinate 624,666,399, forward strand.
ATAGTATTTGTGGCAAAGCCACCGTTCATAATTCTTTCATACATGTCACTCTTGGTTCATTGCATATCCCGGTACACCACCGGAGGCATTCATATAGAGTCATCTTTGTTCTAGTATCGAGTTGTAATCATTGACTTGTAAATAAATAGAAGTGTGATGATCATCATTTTCTAGAGCATTGTCCGAAGTGAGGAATAAAAAAAGAGAAAGGCCATAAAAAAGAGAGGGCCCAAAAAAAGAGAAAGGCCATAAAAAAGAGAAGGCTCAAAAAAAAATAAGAGAAAAAGAGAGAAGGGACAATGCTACTATCATTTGCCACACTTGTGCTTCAAAGTAGCACCATAATCTTCATGATAGAGAGTCTTTTGTTTTGTCACTTTCATATACTAGTGGGAATTTTCATTATAGAACTTGGCTTGTATATTCCAACAATGAGCCTCCTCAAGTGCCCTAGGTCTTCGTGATCAAGCAAGGTTGATGCACACCCACTTAGTTTCTTTTGTTGAGCTTACATACATTTATAGCTCTAGTGCATCCGTTGCATGGCAATCCCTACTCCTTGCATTAACATCAATCGATGGGCATCTCCATAGCCCATTGATTAGCCTCGTTGATGTGAGACTTTCTCCTTTTTTTTCTTCTCCACATAACCCCCCTCATTATATTCTATTCCACCCATAGTGCTATATCCATGGCTCGCGCTCATATATTGCGTGAAAATTTATAGGTTTGAGATTACTAAAGTATGAAACAATTGCTTGGCTTGTCATCGGGGTTGTGCATGATGAGAGCATTCTTGTGTGACGAAAATGGAGCATGACTAAACTATATGATTTTGTAGGGATGAACTTTCTTTGGCCATGTTATTTTGAGAGGACATAATTGCTTAGTTAGTATGCTTGAAATATTATTATTTTTATGTCAATATGAACTTTTGTCTTGAATCTTTCGGATCTGAATATTCATACCACAATTAAGAAGAAGTACATTGAAATTATGCCAAGTAGCACTCCGCATCAAAAATTATGTTTTTTATCATTTACCTACTCGAGGACGAGCAGGAATTAAGCTTGGGGATGCTGATACGTCTCCAACGTATCTATAATTTTTGATTGCTCCATGCTATACTATCTGCTATTTTGGATGTTTATGGGCTTTATTATACACTTTTATATCATTTTTGGGACTAACCTATTAACCCAGAGCCTAGTGCCAGTTTCTGTTTTTACCTTGTTTTAGAATATCGGAGAAAAGGAAAACCAAACGGAGTCCAATTGACCTGAAACATCACGGAACTTATTTTTGGATCAGAAGAATCCTAGAAGACTTGGAGTGCACGTCAGGGGATCTACAAGAGGCCACGAGGCAGGGGGCGCGCCCTCCACCCCCGTGAGCCCCTCGTGGCCCCCCTGACATATTTCTTCCGCCTATATATCTCCATATACCCTAAAAACATCCGAGAGCACAATAGATCGGGAGTTCTGCCGCCAGAAGCCTCCGTAGCCACCGAAAGCCAATCTAGACCCGTTCTGACACCCTGCCGGAGGGTGGAATCCCTCTCCGGTGGCCATCTTCATCATCCCGATGCTCTCCATGACGAGGAAGGAGTAGTTCTCCCTTGGGGCTGAGGGTATGTACCAGTAGCTATGTGTTTGATCTCTCTCTCTCTCTCGTGTTCTTGAGGTGATACGATCTTGATGTATCGCGAGCTTTCCTATTATATTTGGATCCTATGATGTTTCTCCTCCCCCTCTACTCTCTTGTAATGGATTGAGTTTCCCCTTTGAAGTTATCTTATCAGATTGAGTCTTTAAAGATTTGAGAACACTTGATGTATGTCTTATCGTGCATATCTGTGGTGACAATGGGATATCACGTGATTCACTTGATGCATGTTTTGGTGACCAACTTGCGGGTTCCGCCCATGAACCTATGCATAGGGGTTGGCACATGTTTTCGTCGTGATTCTCCGGTAGAATCTTTGGGGCACTCTTTGAGGTTCTATGTGTTGGTTGAATAGATGAATCTGAGATTGTGTGATGCATATCGTATAATCATACCCACGGATACTTGAGGTGACATTGGAGTATCTAGGTGACATTAGGGTTTTGGTTGATTTGTATCTTAAGGTGTTATTCTAGTACGAACTCTAGGGCTGTTTGTGACTGAGGGAGTCCTGGATTAGGGGGTCTCCGGATAGCCGAACTATATCCGGTGGCCGGACTGTTAGACTATGAAGATACAAGATTGAAGACTTCGTCTCGTGTCCGGATGGGACTCTACTTGGCGTGGAAGGCAAGCTAGGCGATACGGATATGTATATCTCCTCCTTTGTAACCGACCTTGTGTAACCCTAACCCTCTCCAGTGTCTATATAAACCGGAGGGTTTTAGTCCGTAGGACACACCAACTACAACATACAATCATACCATAGGCTAGCTTCTAGGGTTTAGCCTCTCTGATCTCGTGGTAGATCTACTCTTGTACTACCCATATCATCGATATTAATCAAGCAGGACATAGGGTTTTACCTCCATCAAGAGGGCCCGAACCTGGGTAAAACATTGTGTCCCCTGCCTCCTGTTACCATCCGCCTTAGACGCACAGTTCGGGCCCCCCTACCCGAGATCCGCCGGTTTTGACACCGACATTGGTGCTTTCATTGAGAGTTCCTCTGTGCCGTCGCCGTTAGGCTTGATGGCTCCTACTATCATCGATAGCGATGCAGTCCAGGGTGAGACTTTTCTCCCCGGACAGATCTTCATGTTCGGTGGCTTTGCACTGCGGGCCAATTCGCTTGGCCATCTGGAGCAGATTGAAATTTACGCCCTTGGCCACTAGGTCAGGTTTGGAAGCTTAAACTACACGACCGATATCCATGGAGACTTGATCTTCGACGGATTCAAGCCTCTTCCTTGTACGTCACACGGTCACGATGAGTATGATTTAGCTCTACCATCGGACAGTGTTCAGGAGATCGCACAGGCAGCCGCTCCGACCCTCAATTCGGAGCCAGTTGCGCCATCCATGGACGGGTGGATGGACCCCGCCACGGAGGCCTTACCCTCAGCGGCGATCGAGCCAAACATCGACCTTACCTTGCACGAGAGCCGTGTTGTTAAACTGCCGGATCCTTCTCCGGCCACGGACTCCGAGCCGCCTGCGCCCGTTCCTATCGAATCCGATTGGGCGCCGATCATGGAGTTTACCTCCGCGGATATTTTTCAGCACTCGCCCTTTGGCGACATACTGAACTCATTAAGGTCTCTCTCCTTGTCAGGAGGATCCTGGCCAAACTATGTCCGGCAGGACTGGGATGCGGATGACGAAGAAATTCGCGGCCCACCCACCACCCACTTAGTAGCCACTGACGATGACTTAACCGACATGCTCGACTTTGACTCCGAAGACATCGACGGTATGGACGACGATGCGGGAGACGAAGAGGAACCGCTGCCCACAGGGCACTGGACAGCCACCTCATCATACGATATATACATGGTGGATACACCCAAAGAAGGCAATGGCGACGAGATAGCGGAGGATGACCCCTCCAAGAAGCAACCCAAGCGCCGACATCAGCGGCGCCGCTCTAAGTCCTGCCAAAGCAAAAGTGGTGATACCGGCACAGGAGATAATAACACTCGGGATAGTGCCGAAGACAACAATAATCCCCTCCAGCAAGATTTAGAGTAGGAGGATGGAGGAGCCAGCCCTCCTGAGAGAGCGGTAGATGGAGAGGCGGAGGATGATAATTACATGCCCCCCTCCGAAGACGAGACAAGCCTCGGCGACGACGAATTCGCCGTGCCAGAGGATCCCGTCGAACAAGAGTGCTTCAAACGCCGGCTTATAGCCACGACAAATAGCCTTAAGAAAAAGTAGCAGCAACTTCAAGCTGATCAAGATCTGCTAGCTGACAGATGGACTGAAGTCCTCGTGGCCGAGGAATACAAACTCGAGTGCCCCTCCAAGAGTTACCCAAAATGCAGGTTGCTACCCCGACTGGAGGAAGAAGCATATGACGCGGCTGATCAGGCACCTCGTGACCGCGATAGAGAGGCATTCTAGCCAAAAACTCAGCCTGCACCCCGACGCCATTCAAATAAAAAGGCATGGGGAGATACGCCAGACCTGTGAGACATATTGGAGGACAAAGCGAAGCATGCAAGATCTATCTATGGATCACGAGGGCGCGCCACTATGCGAGACGATAAACGTCACGCCGGATACAGTAAAAGTAAGTCCAGTCGGGCCGAACACAGCGGGCAAGACCCATTCGAGCTGCGTCGCGATATAGCCCAATACAGAGGCACCGCACACCCCTTATGCTTCACATACGAATTAATGGATCATTAAATCCCAGAAGGTTTCAAACCTGTGAATATTGAATCATACGACGACACAACAGATCCCGCGGTATGGATCGAGGATTTCCTCCTCCACATCCACATGGCCCGCGGTGATGACTTACACGTCATCAAATACCTCCCACTAAAGCTCAAGGGACCAGCGCGGCATTGGCTTAACAACTTGCCAGCAGAATCCATTAGCTGTTGGGAAGATCTGGAAGCCGCATTCCTCGACAACTTTCAGGGCACTTATGTGCGGCCACCAGATGCCGATGACTTGAGCCACATAATTCAACAGCCAGAAGAATCGGCCAGGCAATTCTGGACTCGGTTCCTAACAAAGAAAAATCAAATCGTCGACTGTCCAGATGCAGAGGCCCTAGCGGCTTTCAAACACAACATCCGCGACGAATGGCTAGCCCGGCACCTTGGTCAGGAAAAGCCGAAATCTATGGCAGCCCTCACGACACTCATGACTCGCTTTTGTGCGGGAGAAGACAGCTGGCTGGCTCGCAGTAATAACATATCAAAGAACCATGGTACTTCGGATACCAAGGACGGCAATTCAGGTCACGTCGCAACAAACATAAGCGCCGCATTAACAGCGATAATACCGAGGATATGGCAGTCAATGCCGGATTCAAAGGCTCTAAACCCGGTCAGCGGAAAAAGCCATTCAAACAAAGTACGCCGGGTCCGTCCAGCTTGGACCGTATACTCGATCGCTCGTGTCAAATACACGACACCCCAGAAAAGCCAGCCAATCACACCAACAGGGATTGTTGGGTGTTCAAGCAGGCTGGCAAGTTAATTGCCGAAAACAAGGACAAGGGGCCACATAGCGATGACGAAGAGGAGCCCCGGCAGCCACACACCGGAGGACAGAAGAGGTTTCCCCCACAAGTGCGGACGGTGAACATGATATACGCAACCCACATCTCCAAGAGGGAGCGGAAGCGTGCGCTCAGGGATGTATATGTGTTGGAGCCAGCCACCCCAAAGTTCAACCCATGGTCCTCCTATCCGATCACTTTCGATCACAGGGACCATCCCACTAGTATCCGTCATGGCGGATTTGCCGCACTGGTTCTGGACCCAATCATTGACGGATTTCACCTCAATCGAGTCCTTGTGGATGGCGGCAGTAGCCTGAATCTGCTTTATCAGGACACAATGCGCAAAATGGGTATAGACCCCTCAAGGATCAAACCCACAAAAACAACCTTTAAGGGCATCATTCCAGGCGTAGAGGCCCATTGCACAGGCTCAATTACACTGGAAGTGGTCTTCGGATCCCCGGATAACTTCCGAAGCGAAGAGTTAATCTTCGATATAGTCCCGTTCCGCAGTGGTTATCATGCACTGCTCGGGTGAACCGCATTTGCGAGATTCAATGCAGTACCGCATTATGCATACCTCAAGCTCAAGATGCCAGGACCTCGCGGGGTTATTACAGTAAATGGAAACACAGAGTGCTCTCTCCGAACGGAGGAGCACAACGCGGTCCTCGCAGCAGAAGCGCAAAGCAGCCTCTCAAGGCAATCCACCAGTTCGGCGTTTCAAGACCCGTACACCTTCAAGCACGCTTGGAGCAATCGGCAACTAGACTGCCTGGCGTGATCTGAGCTCACGTAGCAATGCGCCCCCCCCCCAGTCCCAGCCAAACGGCGAAACTCGTGCCACGCGTACACAATTATGCATTAAAAATACCATGGGCACAGGTGGGGAGGGGGGCACAACTGCGGCATGCCCCAAGACGCGGCTTAAACCGCACTAGGGGCTTCCCGTTTGGTTATTTTTCTCTTTTGCAGGACCTTACTCTCTGGAAACCCTGCCCGCCAGCACTATTGTCGAACACATGATGCAGCAACCAAGGAGGCAGAAAGCTACGTCACACCACGGAATTCCCAGGTAGATTACAATAACGAGCGAAATATTTAATTTAATACTATTCCTCAGCTTGCTCTTGGAAGGGACATAGTCCTACTCTTTGCTTATCGCACCATCTGTATCATTCTGCTTTAGACGCACCTTTTTGAATAAACAATGCATAACATTACGACTATTATTGCATTTTTGTTATATATATATATATGTGTGTGTGTGTGTGTTCATTAATTATGCCTTGCAACCGTACACTTTGGTACGACCAATACACCAGGGGCTTACGTACCCACAATATGGTGTGAAAAGTCCGAACACTTTCACAAGTGTGGCACCCCGAACTTATAGCATTATATGCATCAGCTCTGAATCATGTCTTTGGTCAAATGTTGGGTTTGCCCGGCTCCTATGTTTTGGTACCTTACATTCCGCTCTATCGGCTAAGGTAGCGCTAGGAGAACAACTGCGATTGTGCCCCGGTTCTGCTGGGCTAAAGCACCTCAGTAGAGAAAGCTAAAACTGACTGTCATGATAAGGAGAGAGACTGGTTGCTGCTCGGCGAGGTTTTCGAGTCCCTAAAGACTTATGCCGCTTAGAGCAAGGGGCCGGCCCTGTCCGGCTTAAAGGCGTGTATCGCGCCCCGAATTCGGCCTTCCGAATACCAGGGGCTTCGCCGAAATTTAAAATTATAGAATTCTATGGCTAAGTGAGAGTGATAAAGCATTATTAGTCCGGTTGCCTTGTTCGTTGTGCTGAGCACCTCCCTCGAAGGACCCAAACATGGAAACAAGAGTGCTCAGGTTTATCCCGAACACCCCAGCACTCGTGGCATGGGGGCAGAAGCCGAGGACTAGCCATCTCTCAGATTGGATAAACAGCCAAACAGAAGGTAATATTTTAAATTCACACAAGTGTTGTGAAAGTGCGTTATATCGACTAGAGGGGGGTGAATAGGCGATTTTTATGAAAGTCTTCAAAACATGGGAGTTATGAAGACAAACGATAGAAATAAACCTAATACCCTGCAGCGGAAGGTAGACTACACTAGGCAAGCCATAGTCAAGTATTCAATAGAGTGAAAGCACAATGACTAATAGCAACAATGCAGTAAGGATCAGGTAGGAAGATATTGTGAAGCCAGACAGAACACGCAGTCACTCAATGAAGACAAAAGATAGTGCAAACATACAATGACTTCACAAGGAGTAACAGTAAGTAAAGGGAAGGGAAGATGAAACCAGTGACTCGTTGAAGACAATGATTCGTTGGACCAGTTCTAGTTGCTGTGACAACTGTACGTCTGGTTGGGGAGGCTAGGTATTTAAACCTTAGGACACACAGTCCCGGACACCCAGTCCTGAACACGCAGCTCAGGACACCCAGTCCTCACCGTATTCCCCTTGAGCTAAGGTCACACAGACCTCGCCCAATCACTCTGGTAAGTCTTCAAGGTAGACTCCCAAACCTTCACAGTAGGAAAACCGAATCAAGGTTTTGGTTAGGCATCACTTCAGTCATTCTGACTGGTTCTCTTGGACCCCACTTAACAGTACGGTGGTTCCTATGACTCAACACAAAAGAAAAAGAACTACGAAAGATCTAAGTCTTCGAGCTCCATAGGCTTCATGTGGTGTCTTCTCTTGTCAAAGTCTTCAATGTGAATATCTTCATATACCACCTTTGACTTCAATGTCTTCATACATTTTTAGGGGTCATCTCTGGTAGGAAAACCGAATCAATGAGGGACTTCTAACTGTGTTATCCTGTAATTCTCACAAACACATTAGTCCCTCAACTAGGTTTGTCGTCAATACTCCAAAACAACTAGGGGTGGCACTAGATGCACTTACAATCTCCCCCTTTTTGGTGATTGATGACAAACTAGTTGAAGTTTTCAACGGGGAGTATAATTTGTGAAATTGTAAAGGATAAGGAATTGTCTTCATAAGTTGCAAGGGCTCCCCCTGAAGATGTGCATATAAGTAATTTGCGTTTGGAATGCAAATGCACATGGCAGGTTGTACTTGTGGAGATCCACTTCAACTTATGATGACAATCCACTATGCCTGTGAAAGTATATGAAGATAATGACATGCATAATGGAAAATGGACGTCTGCAGAATGATCTAAGTGCGGAATTTATCATCTCAAAACAAAGTGGCAGATAATTAGCAGACGACCATCGAGTTTAAGTGTTACAACTCAAAGAACCAAATGTAGCAAAACGAGAGTTGTAAGCACGAAGCAAAATATAAAGCACCCGCCCATATGGACCCGCTTGAAGACTATCAACCTCATATGCTTCTCCCCCTTTTGTTAGTAAGGACCAAAAAGGTTTGAAGACATAGAGCATCTACTCATTCCCATGCGGAGTAGGTGAAGTAGCAGGGTCGTTGGTGGTGTTTGGCGGTGCTGAAGAGCTTGGAGCAGAATTGAAGCGTGCTGAAGGAGGTGGCGGTGAAGTAGCATCGTCTTCATCCTCGATAACTCTGGCAGTCACATTTGCAGCAGAGGAAGAGAACTCAGAGTCTTCAAGGGATGGAGTTCCTAGTAGCACAGCCCTTCGAGGAGGTGTGGAGTCAAACTTGAATCGCTCAGTGAAGCCATCCTCTTGAAGATCATCTTCAGAACACATCATTGTTAGCCCTTTCCATGTGCGGCAACAAGTTTCATGGGCAACGAAAGCATTCTTGGTGGCAAGATTGCGAATGCGATTAACATCCACCAAGAGGCTTTTCATCTGACGCTTCAGCCAGTCATGATGCCTATCCTATTTCTGATGAAGAGCCACAAGAAGCTCTCGGTCGTTGAGAACACGAGTGCACTTCTTGGGTCTTGGAGCAGTTGTACTATCAGTGGCTTCAGTAGACGCAGGGTGTGGTGCACATGTAGTGCCAGCCAAAGGATACACCCGAGTGACTGCTTCAACTCCTTCAATGTTCTGTGAGAAACTCTGATGCTCTGCATTCTGAAGACTTAGAGGTTCCTTTGCAGGCTCAGGATAGATGGCTTCAGTAGAGATATCCACATCAGGCAGAAAAATCCTATGATTGTGAGCAGATGTCTGATATGAGATATCGGAGTGAAGTTTAATTAGCCGCATTACCCATGGGGCGTAGAATTTCAAGCCAAACAGATCAGAGCCTGATGCAGCAAGTTGGCGGATGAATAAGTCTTGTGCATTGAAGCATTTTCCATGAAGAATATAGAAGACCACAGTCTTCATTGCACCCTCAAGCTTGGCATTTGGAGAGTGCCCTTTGATGGGCCAGAGAGTTCGCCTGATGATGTGATAGATGGTTCTTGGCAGATACTCAAGGTCTTCAACGAAGAACTCTGTTGGACAAGCAGCATCTTGGGGCAATGGCTTCATCATGCTGAGCATCTGACTCATATCAGGTTACGACCTCTTAAAGATGCTCTCAATAGCTTCACTATGCAGCTGACAGCCATGCTCATAGAGATCGCCAGGAGTGGGCAAACCAGTGAGCTCAATGATGTCAAATGCATTGGCTTCGTGATGAACGTTTCTGGTCATCCACTCTAGGACCCAAGTCTTTGGATCTCTGCTGTACCCGCGGATGTGAAGTGTGGCATAGAATTGGAGCAGCAGCTCTTCATTCCAATGCTCTTGGTCAGTAACGAACGGCAGCAGTCCAACTTCCTTGAAGCAATCCAAAGCTTCTTCCAGACAAGGCACACCAGCTATGGCTTCAATGTCAAGGCGCTTGTGTGGGAAGATGCGACCTTGGTTGTAAAGAATGCATGAGTAATAGCTTCGCTGAGGATAGCTCCAGAACCGATCATATGATATCATTTCCCTTGAGTAGGGGTTCCTGGAGCTATCGAAGAATGTGTTGTCTGCCCTGAAGCCATTGATATTGAAGGAGCCAGGTGATGATGCAGGACCTGGGAACCTTGGCAATCTTGGGATTGGCTTCTGTACCTGAGGCCTATGCTCAATATGATAGTCGAACTAGGGACCGGAAGCAGACTCAGGAACAGAAGTGACGGGATCAGTGGCTTCACTGTCTTCTTCTTCCGTTGGGGAGGGCTCCACATGAGCTTCATTGGTGGTTGTGGCAGACGCAAGATTTTCAAGCACGTTCTCCTTGAGAACTACTTCTTGGTGGGACAGTGGAGTGGCAACTTGTGGGACTTCATCTTCCGCGGCTGATGCAGCCGGATTGTCTTCAATAGAGACTTGAGGCCTTGGACCTTTGCGAAGCCTGCGCAACGCAGGCGACGCCTGTGGAGTTGGAGTTGGTTGGGCCTCAAAGTCTTCTTCCTCTTGTGGGCGATCCGCCCATGAAGCATCCTGTGCAATTGGCGTCAGTGGACGACCAATGCTGATGAGTTCGCTGTTTTCAAGCTGAGGAAGGACTGCACCATCTTCTACATTGTCATATTGACCAATGTCTTCAGCAGCGATGGGATCAGCTGCTGGAAAGTCTTCAGCTTCATGAGCCTCTGTGGAAGCAGGCTCATGGATAGTCAGTTGGCGTTCAGCTTCAGGATAGACCATAGAAATGGGTTCAACTATCAAGGACTCTATGGGAGCAGCCCGATCTTTCTTGGTCTTCCTCTTCTTCTTGGAGGGGGCAGTTGGAGAGGCTTCAGAACATTTCCTCTTCCTGGCTTTAGCCTCAGCAGTCCTTGTCTTCTTGAGCTCTGAAGCGGTTGACCGGCTTTTTGGCTTCGAGCCAGTCAGTCTAGTTGGGAAGACAATCGGAACTGCTTCCTGCCTTGGTGCGTCAGGTTCAGCCATAGCAGGCTTCTTCTTCTTCTTCTTTGCGGCCATCCCGGGGTCGATGCCAGGACGCCCAAGGGCCTTGCGCTTCTCAGCCTCATTGTAGGCTTGCACACATCTGTCAGCCAGAGTCTTCATGCGCTCACGCAAACCCTGAGCTTCTGCACGTTTCTTTACAAAGGCTTCCTTGAGCTCGTGCATCATACTCTTGAAGTTCTTCACTTCCTGCACGCTGAGCTTGGCCATATGCTTCTTGAACTAAGCCTTTTCATAGTCAATCTTTTGCTTCAGTTCAACAATGCGCTGGGCAATAGCGAGTTCTGAAGCAATGGTGCCTTGGAAGGCGACACTAGGGCCAATTGGTAGCTGCAGATCTTCAAAGCTGATGTTTGGCGTGTCAAACCACTCGTCAATGAAGTTGTGGATGATGGTCACATCAAAGAGAGTCAGATCACTGAAGATTTCTGCTTCTTCTTTGCTCTTGATGAGTTGCTCAAGAGCGTCATCTGGTAGATCTTCATCACTTGATAGATCAATGTCGTCATTGCGCAGAATGGCAGCAGCAGTTAGCTCTTGTCTGGTGTGAGGCAGAGGCATCTTGACCTTCTGGGGCTTGGAGATGCGAGATAAGTCTTCGGACTGCACACTGTCTTCAGGAGGTGCAGTTGCCAGTGGCTTCGCCCGTGAGATTTTTGGTGAAGGGGCAGGCTTTGAAGCTTTAAGCTTCTTCAGCTTCTTTGTCTTCGGCACTGTAGGCACTTCATCCGATTCAGCGTCAGCTGCAGGCTCATTCACTGCAGTCCCTTGAACTAAGATGTGGGTGATGAGGCCTTCAAGGTTGTAGAAAGGACTGATGACATTGGGTTCTGCATCTCGTGTGCCATCTGTCCTTGGTGCTGAGGGACCAGGGTTGAAGTCTAACCCCAAAGTCTTCTTGTTCTGCTTCGCTGAGTTCTGGGCAAACTAGAAGTTGCACTTGAACAGATTGTTGTCACGACACCATAGTAGTGACGATGGATGTGCATCAGCAGGCTGTGGCCCACGGACCATGCAGGGATAGAAGCCTTGTTCAATGGCTTCATCTCTGGACCTGGGCAGAAGATTCTTGTATAGGATATCTCCCCACGGTCTCTTGATGGTGTTTTTCTCAGCATATTCCTGGGTTACAAATCGGTATTTGAACCATTGTTCTGCCCAATATCTTCGAATCCATTGGATTCGGGTCTTGCGCTGATTGTAATCCTCTTCAGGATCTATCTTGTACAGTTCTGAGAGTTCATCTGGCAGATCTCTGGATGTTTCTCCACGACGCTTTCTGCCACCCTTCCTTGCTGCTTTCTCTGAAGCCATAAACTTTAACTTGAAAGGCTTCAACACGTTCAAAGGCTTCAAAGGTTTTCGCTTGCTGGACCAACAGGAACTGGCTTCGGGAGAATTAATGTGATGTTGTAAGAATTCTGCAAATGAATGCAGACTATGAGAACCAAAGGATTCTCCCACGGACATGTACCTGTGACAGCATTAAGGTGCAAGGGAAGGGGAAGAGGTCATATGCATTCTCAGAAGATTTTGAAAATAAATTAGTTTAGAAGACATTGACCTCATCGTGCGAAGACATTCACTCATAGATAAGGAGTTGGTTCCAGATTTGTACGAATCCACAGATCAGTACAAGTGAGGAATCTAACTACTTTGTGAAGCATAAGTGAATATACTAGGCATGTTATGAGATGCACTATGAGAGAGATCTAACTTGTGTGAATAGAAACTGCTTGTGGTAGAAAGTGACAAATCCATAGGATCAACGGTGCTGTAAAAAGGAAGTTTTATTTACCACACTAAGAACTGCTAGACGAAGTGGAAGATGAGGCCGAGCAGTTCGATCTTCCGTGCCCTAACTTGGCGACGGAGGACACCTACGGCGACGGCGGAGAGGACGATGTCCGCGGTCGGCGTGAAGACGGCGTCGGAGAGGTTGCGGCAGCGAAGCACTTTGTCGTCGGCGTCGTCGAGGGCTAGCGGTGGCGCTAGGATTCGTGCGAGAGTGGAAGAAGAGATAATGACCGCTGTGAAGTGTGTATTTATAGGTACATGGGCGGCACTGCGCTATTACACAGGAGCCCCTAACGATTCGCATCTGAGGAACACGTGGCCATTATGCGGAATTTTAGGGTTTGTTCCACGTCCCACGCACGTCTTGATTGTCGGGTGGTCGTTCCTACTTCTCCGGGTTTCATGTGGAGGAATGAGCATTGAAAACAGACTTAATGATTGTCTCTGTATCTTCTGCTGACAAGGACGCAGATAAGACATTCGACAGTTTCAATAGAATGCATATGATTTGGAGAGATAGAATTTGAGATAGAAAGCATAGAGAGGTTAGGGTCCGATCACATTCACTTAGTTCAAAAGATTCAACAATGAAGACATAGCTATAAGTGAATGCTGTAGAGGACAGAACACTAATATATATATATATATATATATATATATATATATATATAATCAACATAGTGAAGATAATCATGAAGATATGTTGAGATCGAAGCCAAACCAAATGTGAAGACATTGCAAGGTAACGCCATGAGTGAAACACTTCAAAATAGAACATTTGGTGGTGGCGTTACCCACCGTATAGTAAGTATTAGACCCAGACACGGCGCACAATTATCGTGGAGCTCCGAAGTCAAATTCCACATTAATGTATTCACACTTAGAATGTATGTCTTCATTGATTGAAGATATACTTTACTTCGTGCGTTGCACATTTAAGTCATCAATATGCATTAGGGTTAGGATGTGTGCCTGATCACAGGACATTTGAGGATTCCAGGATATTTAGCTCACACCGTAACTTGCAAAATCTCTTCTCATCCAAGGGCTTGGTGAAGATATCTTTCAATTGCTCTTCAGTGTTGACGTGTATGATATCAATATCTTCCTTCACAACATGATCTCTGAGAAAGTGATGACGAATTTCAATGTGCTTTGTCTTCGAGTGCTGAACTGGGTTGTTGGCGATCTTGATGGTGCTTTCGTTGTCGCAGTAAAGTGGCACTTGCTTCAGATGAATGCTATAGTCCTTGAGTGTTTGCTTCATCCACAGAAGCTGAGCGCAGCAAGATCCAGCAGCAATGTATTCAGATTCAGTAGTGGAGAGAGATACACAGTTCTGCTTCTTTGAAGACCAACATACAAGTGATCGTCCTAGAAAGTGACATGTGCCTGATGTAGACTTGCGATCAACTTTGTCACCAGCATAATCAGCATCCGAGAATCCAACCAGATCAAACTCTGAGCCCTTTGGATACCATAATCCTAGAGTTGGGGTGTGAGCCAAATATCGAAGAATTCGCTTCACAGCTAAGTGATGCGACTCCTTTGGTGCCGCTTGAAATCGAGCACACATGCAAACACTAAGCATAATATCTGGCCTAGATGCACATAGATAAAGTAAAGAACCAATCATGGAGCGGTATACCTTTTGATCAAACTCTTTACCATTGTCGTCGGGACCCAGATGATGTTTGGCTGGCATTGGTGTTGTGAAGCCTTTGCAGTCTTGCATACCAAACTTCTTCAGGCAATCTTTGAGATACTTCTCTTGAGATATGAAGATGCCATTGCGTTGTTGTCGTATTTGAAGACCGAGGAAGAACTTCAGCTCCCCCATCATGGACATCTGATATTGCTCTTGCATCATATATCCAAACTCTTCACTGTACTTCTGATTGGTGCAGCCGAAGATAATGTCATCCACATATATTTGGCACACAAACAGTTCACCATCATATGTCTTCGTGAAGAGAGTGGGGTCTAGGGAACCAGGTATGAAGCCTTTGCTCTTCAGGAAGTATTTGAGTGTGTCATACCAGGCCCGAGGGGCTTGTTTGAGGCCATACAGTGCCTTGTTGAGCTTGTATACCATGTCAGGATGTTTTGGATCTTCAAAGCCAGGCGGTTGTGCAACATACACTTCTTCTTCAATCTTGCCATTGAGAAAAGCACTCTTCACATCCATTTGATATAGAAGTATGTTATGATGATTTGCATAGGCCAGCAGTATGCGTATGGCTTCAAGTCTAGCCACAGGAGCAAATGTTTCATCGAAGTCAATGCCTTCCACTTGAGTATATCCTTGAGCAACGAGACGAGCTTTGTTTCTGACAACTTGACCATGCTCATCTTGCTTGTTGCGGTATATCCATTTGGTGCCTATTATATTGTGCTTCCGTGGATCAGGACGCTTAACTAGTTCCCATACATTATTCAGCTCAAACTGTTGAAGCTCTTCTTGCATAGCTTGAATCCATTCAGGTTCCATGAAGGCTTCTTCAACTTTCTTGGGTTCTGTTATTGAGACGAATGCGAAGTGCCCACAGAAATTTGCTAGCTGAGTTGCCCTTGAACGAGTGAGTGGACCGGGTGCATTGATGCTATCAATTATTCTTTCAATCTGCACTTCATTGGCAACGCGAGGATGTACAGGGCGAAGACTTTGCTCTTGCTGATCATTGTCGTTGTTAGAAGGAATGTCTTCAGGCTGAGCATTGTCTTCATGTTGATCAGGTGCTGAGATGATAAGTTCTTCTTCAGGATGAGCTTCAGAAGGTATAATTTCTCCAGTTCCCATTAGCTTGATTGATTCACTAGATGGAACTTCATCTAGCACATTTGGCAGTTGCTCTCTTTGTGAACCGTTGGTCTCATCGAACCGCACATCCACTGTTTCAACCACTTTGTAATGAAAGAGATTGAAGACTCTGTAGGAGTGTGAATCCTTTCCATATCCAAGCATAAAACCCTCATGTGCTTTTGGTGCAAACTTTGAGGTGTGATGTGGGTCCTTGATCCAGCACCTTGAGCCAAATACTCTGAAGTAACTGACATTTGGCTTCTTGCCAGTAAGGAGCTCATAATATGTCTTGTTCAGAAGCTTGTGAAGATAAACACGATTGATTGTATGGCATGCAGTATCAATGGCTTCAGGCCAGAATTTTCTTGGGGTCTTGTATTCATCTAGCATCGTTCTGGCCATCTCAATGAGTGTTCTGTTCTTGCGTTCCACGACGCCATTCTGCTGTGGCGTGTACGGGGCTGAGAATTCATGTGTGATGCCCAAGATATCAAGATATGTATCAAGGCCAGTGTTCTTGAATTCAGTGCCATTGTCACTTCTGATGTGCTTTTATCTTGGCGCCATAATTGTTCATAGCTCGATTTGTGAAGCGTCTGAAGACATCCTGCACTTCAGTCTTGTAAAGGATTATGTGCACCCAAGTGTATCTAGAATAATCATCAACAATAACGAAGCCATAGAGGCAAGCAGTAGTAGTAAGAGTTGAGTAATGAGTGGGACCGAAAAGATCCATGTGAAGCAGTTCGAAGGGTCGAGTAGTGGTCATGATTGTCTTTGAGGGATGTTTGGCCCTCGTCGTCTTCCCTGCTTCACAGGCACCGCATAAGTGATCTTTCTTGAACTTGACGTCCTCGATGCCTATGACATGCTTCTTCTTTGCCAGGGTGTGGAGGTTCCTCATGCCAGCATGCCCAAGCCTCCGATGCCAGAGCCAGCATTCTGAAGCTTTTGCTAGAAGACATACGGCAAGCTGTGGTCCTGCTGAGAAATCTACTACGTACAGATCATCTTTTCGATACCCTTCAAACACTAGAGACTTGTCAGATTCCATTAGTACAAGGCAACGATATTTTCCAAATATTACGATCATGTTCAAATCGCAAAGCATTGAGACAGACATTAAGTTGAAGCCAAGGGATTCAACAAGCATGACTTTATCCATGTGTTGATCCCTTGAGATTGCAACTCTACCTAGACCCAATACCTTACTTTTACCAGTGTCAGCAAATGTGATGTGGCTCT
This sequence comes from Triticum aestivum, assembly GCF_018294505.1. Lineage (NCBI taxonomy): Eukaryota > Viridiplantae > Streptophyta > Magnoliopsida > Poales > Poaceae > Triticum > Triticum aestivum. The sequence goes on from NC_057812.1 coordinate 624,683,266, forward strand.
TGTCGGATGGACGTAAGGTTGAGTCCATAAGAAGACTTCTTTTGCCAGTCATGTGATTTGTACACCCACTATCAATAATCCATTCTGAAGACGCTGGTGTCGTACCCTACAGTGCAGTTAGGGGGATAGGCTTCACCAAGAGCATTGTGAAGCAAAAACATTTGACGAACCAATGGGTTATGAAAGCTTAGATCCAGATTAGGACTAATAGGGAGAGTAGCAAGCGATTCAGGAACGAAGTACATAGTAAGACCATTCGGGCATTTGATCTTGCGCCCTACAAGATGTTTAAGGTCCCCAGCAATGGCGTCAGACGATTTTGGTTTTCTGCTGGAGACCTTTCCCTGCAAAAGAGAGTTAAGCTTTCTTAGCCACCCACATCTTCAAGGGTGGCTGAGAAGCAATAAGTCTAAGTGCAGCATCTGAGAATTTTGGCTTTGGAGCCCTAGCAAACAGTCTTGCAGGCGGACAATAGTACTCATAAGAATAAGCAGAATAGTTCTTGGTCTTATGAACATGGCGGTTTGATGAACCGCTCTCATATTCATATGCCTGAGTATGGTTTCCCTGCAAAACATTTGCGTTAGTGCGACTCAGGTGAGTCCTCTGTCTGTATGAAGCCTTTGGACCGTATGAAGCCTTTGGTCTGAGGTTTGTCTTCTTCACGTGAGGTGTCATGATGACATTCACAGGAAGATTCTCCAGACACCTTTTCGGAACCCAGATCTTCTTCATAGGCGGTCCATTCCTGCAGTTAGTACCAATGTACCTGGCAAACACTTCACCATTCTGATTCTTAAACAGTATATAGTTTGCATCAAAGGATTCATCAATGATAATGGGGTTAGCACAAGTGAAGCCAGATAGATTGGATGGGTCTGCTGAAGGTTCCTTTGCAGCAACCCACATGGTTTTGGGGTACTGCTCAGGTTTCCAGTAAGAGCCATCAGCATTCATTTTCCTTACGAACCCAACACCCTCTTTCCTCGGGTTTCGGTTCAGTATCTGCTTTTTGAGGACATCACATAGTGTCTGATGCCCTTTAAGACTTTTGTACATCCCTGTTTCAAGCAATGTCTTCAACCTAGCATTCTCATCAGCAATAGCAGTGGTATCCTCAGCAGAGGGGTTAGTTACCACATCAACAGTTGAAGATATTGCAACAGTAGTAGCAGTAGAACATTCAGCAACAGAAGTAGCATTATCACGCTCAATGCATTTAAGACATGGTGGTTCAAATCCTTCCTGAGCGGGACTGATCTGTTTGGCGCGAAGTGACTCGTTTTCCTTTTGAAGATCTTCATGAACCGCTCTCAATTTCTCAAGATCTTGTTTCCTTTGAAGATAATCATAGGAAAGCTTTTCATGAGTTGTTGAGAGAGTTTCATGACGACTTTCAAGTTCCTGATACTTAACGTGAAGATTTTTTATGTCTTCAATTAAGGATTCAGATCGAGTCATTTCAGCACCTAACAGATCATCGCTTCTGTCTAACAGTTTTTGAATATGTTCCATAGCTTTCTGTTGTTCAGTTGCAATTTTAGCAAGTGTTTTGTAGCTGGGTTTTGAATCACAATCAGAGTCATCGTCACTAGATGTTTGATAGTGAGTAGTGCGTGTGTTTACCTTGGCACCGCGTGCCATGAAGCAGTAGGTAGAAGCGGAGTAGTCCTTGTCATTTGCATCGGTGTCGGTGACGAGGTCATTGTCTTCAGTATTGAAGATGGACTTGGCAACGTATGCTGTAGCCAGACTTGCGACGCCTGAATCGGACTCCTCCTCAGACTCCACCTCCGCCTCCTCAGAAGCGGACTCCTCCTCTGAATCCATTTCCTTGCCAACAAACGCACGTGCCTTGCCAGATGAGCTCTTCTTGTGTGATGAAGACTTTGAGGAAGACTTGGAAGAAGACTTTGAGTATTTCTTCTTCTTCTTGTCGTCAGAGTCATATTCCTTGCTCTTCTTCTTCTTTTTGTTCTCATTGTCCCACTGTGGACACTCAGAGATGAAGTGGCCAAGTTTCTTGCACTTGTGACATGTTTTCTTCTTGTAGTCATGAGCAGAAGCTTCATCATTCCTTGAGCTTGATCGGGAAGACTTTCTGAAACCTTTCTTCTTGGTGAATTTTTGGAACTTCTTCACAAGCATAGCAAGTTCCCTTCCAATGTCTTCGGGATCATCAGAACTGCTGTCAGATTCTTCTTCAGATGAGGAGACAGCTTTTGCCTTCAAGGCACGAGTTCGCCCATAGTTTGGACCGTAGATATCTCTTTTCTCAGAAAGCTGAAACTCATGTGTGTTGAGCCTCTCAAGTATGTCAGATGGATCGAGTGTCTTGAAATCAGGACGTTCTTGAATCATCAGGGCTAGGATGTCAAACGAACTATCAAGTGATCTCAGTAGTGTCTTGACGACTTCATGTTTGGTGATCTCAGTAGCGCCGAGGGCTTGAAGCTCATTTGTGATGTCAGTGAGTCGGTCAAATGTGTGCTGGACATTCTCATTGTCATTTCGCTTGAAGCGGTTGAAGAGGTTGCGAAGGACACTGATTCTCTGATCTCTCTGGGTTGAGATGCCTTCATTGACCTTGGAGAGCCAGTCCCAGACCAGCTTAGATGTCTTCAAAGCACTCACACGGCCATACTGTCCTTTGGTCAGGTGACCACAGATGATATTCTTGGCAGTAGAGTCCAGTTGAACAAATTTCTTGACATCAGCAGCAGTGACACCTTCTCCAGCCTTGGGAACGCCGTTTTCGACGACATACCATAGGTCGACATCAATGGCTTCAAGATGCATGCGCATCTTATTCTTCCAGTAGGGATATTCAGTTCCATCGAAGACGGGGCACGCAGCGGAGACTTTAATTATCCCTGCAGTCGACATAGCTAAAACTCCAGGTGGTTAAACCGAATCACACAGAACAAGGGAGCACCTTGCTCTGATACCAATTGAAAGTGCGTTATATCGACTAGAGGGGGGGTGAATAGGCGATTTTTATGAAAGTCTTCAAAACGTGGGAGTTATGAAGACAAACGATAGAAATAAACCTAATACCCTGCAGCGGAAGGTAGACTACACTAGGCAAGCCATAGTCAAGTATTCAATAGAGTGAAAGCACAATGACTAATAGCAGCAATGTAGTAAGGATCAGGTAGGAAGATATTGTGAAGCCAGACAGAACACGCAGTCACTCAGTGAAGACAAAAGATAGTGCAAACATACAATGACTTCACAAGGAGTAACAGTAAGTAAAGGGAAGGGAAGATGAAACCAGTGACTCGTTGAAGACAATGATTTGTTGGACCAGTTCCAGTTGCTGTGACAACTGTACGTCTGGTTGGGGCGGCTAGGTATTTAAACCTTAGGACACACAGTCCCGGACACCCAGTCCTGAACACGCAGCTCAGGACACCCAGTCCTCACCGTATTCCCCTTGAGCTAAGGTCACACAGACCTCGCCCAATCACTCTGGTAAGTCTTCAAGGTAGACTCCCAAACCTTCACAGACTTCGTTCACCGGCAATCCACAATGTCTCTTGGATGCTCAGAACGCGACGCCTAACCGGCTGGAGGATGCACAGTCCTCAAGTGTAATAAGTCTTCAGATCACACAGACAAGAAGACTTAAGTGATGCCCAATTCTCTTTGGCTCTGGGTGGTTAGGGCTTTATCCTCGCAAGGAATTCTCTCTCAAAGGCTTCGAGGTGGGTTGCTCTCAAACGACAAAAGCCGTACTCTCAATCTGAGCAGCCAACCGTTTATGGTTGTAGGGGGTGGGCTATTTATAGCCACTTGGCAACCCGACCTGATTTGTCCGAAATGACCCTGGGTCACTAAGGAACTGACACGTGTTCCAACGGTCAGATTTCAAACTCACACGGCAACTTTACTTGGGCTGCAAGCAAAGCTGACTTGTCCGACTCTGGACAAGATTCGCTCTCATAGTCTTCACTCGAAGACATAGGTTTTGGTTAGGCATCACTTCAGTCATTCTGACTGGTTTTCTTGGACCCCACTTAACAGTACGGTGGTTCCTATGACTCAACACAAAAGAAAAACAACTACGAAAGATCTAAGTCTTTGAGCTCCATAGGCTTCATGTGGTGTCTTCTCTTGTCATAGTCTTCAATGTGAATATCTTCATATACCACCTTTGACTTCAATGTCTTCATACATTTTTAGGGGTCATCTCTGGTAGGAAAACCGAATCAATGAGGGACTTCTACCTGTGTTATCCTGCAATTCTCACAAACACATTAGTCCCTCAACTAGGTTTGTCGTCAATACTCCAAAACCACTAGGGGTGGCACTAGATGCACTTACACGTTGCATAGCGCATATGAAACAAGTTTTCATCATACAGGATCACACGAGCAAGTTTACTCAAATATTACATCCTTTGAACATTCATCCGCTACAAGACGGGCACCCTTCAGGACACCCTCATAATAAATCTCGGGGGTGCGATGCTCCTTGCCCTGCGGTGGTCCTTCCTTGATCAGCTTCACAACGTCTAGCTTGGCCCACTGCACCTTCACACGGGCGAAAGCCTGGCGTGCACCTTCGATGCAGACGGACCGCTTGACGACCTCCAGTCGTGGGCATCCATCCACAAGCCGCCTCACCAGGCCGAAGTAGTTGTTCGAAAGGGCGTCACCAGGCCACAGCCGGACTATAAGGCCCTTCATGGCCTGTTCGGCCGCCTTGTGCAGCTCGACCAGCTGCTTTAGCTGGTCGCTCAGAGGCATCGGGTGTTCGGTCTCAGTATACTGAGACCAAAACAGCTTCTCCGTTGAGCTTCCCTCCTCGGCCTAGTAAAACTGTACGACATCCGACATGCTGCGGGGCAAATCTGCGAATGCTCCTGGAGAGCTCCGAATTCGGGTAAGTAATCGGTAATTTACTTTTACATGCTTGCTCTGCATATAGAATGCCTTACCCGCCGCTATCTTCTTCATTGCGTTGATCTCCTGGAGTGCCTTTTGGGCTTCAGCCTTGGCACTTTTTGCGCTCTCGAGGGCTGCGGCAAGCTCAGACTCTTGCGTCTTCGAGTCAAGCTCCAATGCCTCGTGCTTCGTCACGAGAGCCTGGAGCTCTTGCTGCACCTCGCCCACCCGAGCCTCTTGCTTCTCTCGCTCGGTGCGCTCCTTGGCCGCTTTATCTTCGGCCTCTGACAGCTCTTGCTTTAGGGTCGCCACTTCGATCGTGGCCCCTGGCAAATTTACGATGATCCTATCATTTTGCAATCTCACTCTTTTTATACATATCCACAGACTAGGTACTACTTACCTTTGTTCTCCTCGAGCTGCCTCTTAACAAGGCCGAGCTCGTCCTGAGACCCTTTAAGGTCCTACTTCAGTACGGCGACCTCCGCAGTCAGTGCGGCGGACGCCAGTAGCGAAGCCTGCATACGCATATTGACAAACTCATATTAGACTCCTGCGATATTGTTTGATCCTTTGTTCGGCTTTTCTTTGTGAACACCAAACAGAGCATCAGGGGCTACTGTCTATGCGGTAATATTTTCCTATATTTTAAACACTTACCTCAAAGCCTGTTAGAAGGCTGGCACAGGCTTCAGTCAATCCGCTCTTGGCGAACTGAACCTTCTAGATCACCGCACTCATGATAGTGCGGTGCTCCTCGTCGATGGAAGCGCTGCAAAGCGCTTCCAGCAGATTGTTCGGCGCCTCTGGATGGAAAGAAGTCACCGGTACAGGCGGCTCGCCCCTCTTAGAAGGAGGCCGCCTGCCCGAGTCCAAAACCACTGGAAGTTCCGGCGCGGTGTTTGGCCGAGGGCCGAACTCAGAGCTCTCAGGGGCCTTGTCCCCTCGGCTCCTGGAGTCTGGGAGGCCGCCTTGAGGCGCCTCCAGGATTGTCTCCCCTCGACCCGATGCCTCGTCAGACAGCACCTCGGCATCGTCCGCAGGATGAGGGGAGGTGGCGGTCGAAAGTGGATCGCTATCCATATCCGACGAGCCCAGGGAGCCGTCCGTTGATACATCGATACTAGCTCGTGGCGGCCTGCATAATCATGTTCGGCGTTAGGGAGAGCAGTGCGACAAAGGAATGCTATGAGTTACTCTGGCATCCGAATACTTACGATCTCCCCAGGGGCTTGGCCCTGGGCAACCACTCGTCTTCGCCTTCGTCGGCGGTGGTGGAACTGTCCGGAAGGAGAGTCCTTCCCTTCTTGGACCCTTCGCCCCCCCCCCCCAGTTGGGGTGGACTTCCTTTTCTTATCTCCCTCAACAGGAGGGGGAGCATCTTCTTCTTCTTCCTCGTCTTCGGGGGAGGAGTGCGCCGCAGAGTCATCGGACGGTGAGTCCGACGACGCCTGGCATCGGGAACTCTTTCGGGTTCCCTTGGCCTTCTTGGTCTTCTTCGGCACCTTGTAAGGAGCCGGAGTCAGCATCTCCGTCAGGAGAGCGCCCGCAGTGTCTTCGGGCAAAGGGGCCGGACAGTTAATCTGCCCCGACATCTCCACCCAGTCCTATCAAAGGCATGGAGATTAGACCCCTCACATGATTAAGCTAGGGGAAACAAATGTCCTACGTGACGTATTGAACTCACTGAACGTGCTAGGCGCTTTGCGCTTAGTCCGCGGTCCTCGGCGAGAGAAGGAGGGACCTCGGCGCCCTTGAACAGCACCTTCCAGACGTACTTGTGCGTCGTATCGAAGAGCTCGCTCAGAGTCTGGTGTTGGGCCGGGTCGAACTCCCACAAGTTAAAATCCTGTTGTTGACACGGGAGGATCCGGCGGATGAGCATAACCTGGACTATGTTGACAAGCTTGAGCTTCTTGCTTGCCATACTCCGGATACATTTCTGGAGTCCATCCAGCTCCACCGATGAACCCCATGACAAGCCCTTCTCTTTCCAATAAGTAAGCTGTGTAGGGAATCTGGATCGAAACTCGGGGGCCGCCGCCCATTTGGCGTCACGCGGCTCGATGATGTAGAACCACACCGATTGCCATCCCTTTATGGTCTCCACAAAGGAGCCTTCAAGCCATATAACGTTGGGCATCTTTCCCACCATGGCTCCACCGCATTCTGCTTGTTGGCCTCCCACCACCTTCAGCTTGATATTGAAGGTCTTTAACCATAGGCTGAAGTGGGGCCGGATGCGGAGGAAAGCCTCACAAACGACGATGAACGCCGAAATGTTGAGGACGAAGTTCGGGGCCAGATCATGAAAGTCCAGCCCGTGGTAGAACATGAGACCACGGACGAATGGATGGAGGGGAAACCCCAGTCCGCGGAGGAAGTGGTGGAGGAAAACTACCCTCTTGTGAGGTTCCGGGGTAGGGACGATCTGCCCCGCAGCGGGCAGCCGATGCGCGATATTCGCGGCTAAGTATCCGGCTCCGCGCAGCTTCTTGATATGTCCCTCCGTAATGGAGGAAGCCATCCATTTGCCTCCCGCTCCGGACATGTTTGGGGAAGGTTGAGGGAAGGGATGTGGACTTGGGTGTTGGAGCTCGAGTGCGCGAAAATGGATGAGCAAAGGAGGAAGAAGGCATGGATGAAAAGGTGAATCCTTATCCCTTTATATGGGCGGACGAAACCATGCGTCCCCACTAGCCTGGTAAAACTCGCTTATCCCCCAAGCACCGTAATCAATGGCGCAGTTGGGTTACCACACCCGTATTGATGAGAATCCCGTGATAAGGGGACACGATCTCTGCTTTGACAAGACGTGTCAAAAAACTGCCTCGCGTTATGTGCGGGGCTAGTTAAAGGAAACGGTTCGAATAATCACCGGGCCATGACATAATGTCGTGTTGCCAAAAAAAGTCAGAAAATTGGATTTGTGAAAATATTATTCACTCTACGGTGGTATGTGGAACTTATTTTGCAGGGTCGGACACTATCCTTATATTCAAATTCTTCCGTGGTATATTCGGAGGAGGAACCCGCCTTGCAATGCCGAAGACAATACTGCGCGCCGGACTCATCGACATTGAAGCCTGGTTTAGGGGCTACTAAGGGAGTCCTGGATTAGGGGGTCTCCGGACAGCCGTACTATATCCGGTGGCCGGACTGTTAGACTATGAAGATACAAGATTGAAGACTTCGTCTCGTGTCCGGATGGGACTCTACTTGGCGTGGAAGGCAAGCTAGGCGATACGGATATGTATATCTCCTCCTTTGTAACCGACCTTGTGTAACCCTAACCCTCTCCGGTGTCTATATAAACCGGAGGGTTTTAGTCCGTAGGACACAACAACTACAACATACAATCATACCATAGGCTAGCTTCTAGGGTTTAGCCTCTCTGATCTCGTGGTAGATCTACTCTTGTACTACCCATATCATCGATATTAATCAAGCAGGACGTAGGGTTTTACCTCCATCAAGAGGGCCCGAACCTGGGTAAAACATTGTGTCCCCTGCCTCCTGTTACCATCCGCCTTAGACGCACAGTTCAGGACCCCCTACCCGAGATCCGCCGGTTTTGACACCGACAGTGACACTTATAGGAATAGCCCAACGGATTGATTGGAAAGATAACTTTGAGGTGGTTTCGTACCCTACCAAAATCTCTTCGTTTGTTCTCCGCTATTAGTGACTTTGGAGTGACTCTTTGTTGCATGTTGATGGATAGTTATGTGATCCAATTATGCTATTATTGTTGAGATGACTTGCACTAGTGAAAGTATGAACCCTAGGCCTTGTTTCAACGCATTGCAATACCGTTTACGCTCACTTTTATCATTAGTTACCTTGCTGTTTTTATAATTTCAGATTACAAATACCTTTATTTACCATCCATATACCACTTGTATCACCATCTCTTCGCCGAACTAGTGCACCTATACAATTTACCATTGTATTGGGTGTGTTGGGGACACAAGAGACTCTTTGTTATTTGGTTGCAGGGTTGCTTGAGAGAGACCATCTTCATCCTACGCCTCATACAGATTGATAAACCTTAGGTCATCCACTTGAGGGAAATTTGCTACTGTCCTACAAACCTCTGCACTTGGAGGCCCAACAACGTCTACAAGAAGAAGGTTGTGTAGTAGACATCACTAGTATCTTAAAAAGAACGAAAGGTTCAGGGTTTCATCTCTCCTTCGTCTAACCTTCTTTACATATGGCCCCCTGCTTTCCTTCTCTTCTTTGATTTTTTCCTCCATCTCTAATTTTTCTCCCATCAATTTTTTGAAAAATATAATCAATTAACTTACCAAAATAAAAACATATTTTCTTTGTTAAGTTAATAAATTCTTACCAAATAAGTGTTAGCAATAAGATTGTAGGTAAATCTTGGTGATTGCATACAAAAATTTGCTAATATTTTATTAATGTAATAATAGGTGTACAGTCACGGGCTAATATACTAGAATGGTTATACTCCCTTTGCAACACACAGGCAATTATCTAGTTAAATGTAAAAAAAATGTTGCCATAATTTCATAAACTTTCCATACAATATCATTAAAAAAATTCTACTGTACTTTAAAAATGTCCACAGGCTAAAAAGATATATTCATGCAAATGTAAACAAATGTTTGCACCATTTAAAAATCATGTAATTTTCTAGAATGTCACTCATTTAAAATGTGTTTAAAAAGGTTGTAACAAATAAAAATATTTCAAGTTTTTAAAAATGTGCAAGCATGCTTTAAAAAATGTTTATTGTGCATTTGGAAATATTTAAAATATATTAGGATAAATGTTCAATGTGTACTTAAATTTTTTCTAACATGTATGTGAAAAATGTTCAACCTATATACATGAATACATGAATAGGTCAACATGTATTTGAAAAAAGTTGACAAGTAGGTGAAAAATGAAAGTAATAAAACAAATAAAAAACCCGAAATGACAAAAATAACGAAGGAATAAAAAGAAAAACCAAATGAAACCTTCCTAAAGCGAAGGGAGCATTCCTAATACTATTCATGGAAGGTTCGCAAACTAGTCTGGAGACGGTTCAAAAAATAGTTAAGGAACGTTGTTGGTCAACCCATAACGCGGACGAGACTTGCCTGCTCCCCACGCGTGTGTCCATCCGTGCTCCCGCATACGTGCCTTGATTTGATTGGAATAAAATAAGGCCCGGCTCCATCCTCTTAAAATCAGGGGGAGATGATTAGATTAGAAGAAAAAAAAGGGAAAAAAACACAGCCGTGGGATGAAGTGGAAGCACGGATGGAAGTATGGGGAAGGATCAGGCAAGCCGGATCCAATAGGCGACACCTAGCATTTGCGCCTTCCTCACACTAATCGTTCTGCTATTCTCCTTCTAATCCCTTGGATTTTGTTTGTGGGTCTCTTTCCAAAAAATGCTAGACCTACCGATGGGCTAAAAAAATTACACACCTTTCCATCCCTCAACTACTGGGTGTCCCTCTAGCCTTTCCTTTTCCAAACAAATATGCTCACGTCTTCCCATCCATATGCCTGTGATAATATGCTTGTAGATGTATCTTTACTTATCTCTTCCTCCCCCAACGAGATATTGTCGTCCCATCGCGCAAACCAAATCTGTAAGAACAACTCTAGCAGAGTCGCTATACTGACCCAATTGCCATAATAACTAACAATATGGCTATTCCGGCCTCAAAGACACTCTAGTACAGTCAATGTACTTGTCAAAATTACCATAATTTACGGAGCACCCTCCATATCTGGCCTCTCGGCCTCAATATTTGACGTTTGGGGGCCAACTTTTGGAGCGTACCTCATCAGGCGATTGTGTGTGATGCGAAGAAAACTTGATGTGGTCCCCCAACTCACATGGGGATTGTAGGAAGATTGGGGAAAAGTATATATCATTGACGAGTGGATCCCATGAAATGGCAGGCAATTTGGAGACTCTGAGTTTGTGTGTCATCTCATCAACCTCTATATTGTAACGCAGGTGCTACACGTTAGTCGGTTGACGTGCTAATCGCCTCCAGAGCCATTGGCTCTAGCACGTGTCATGTTGGAAATATTCCCTAGAGGCAATAATAAATTGATTATTATTATATTTCCTTGTTCATGATAATCGTTTATTATCCATGCTAGAATTGTATTGATAGGAAACTCAGATACATGTGTGGATACATAGACAACACCATGTCCCTAGTAAGCCTCTAGTTGACTAGCTCGTTAGTCAATAGATGGTTACGGTTTCCTGACCATGGACATTGGATGTCGTTGATAACGGGATCACATCATTAGGAGAATGATGTGATGGACAAGACCCAATCCTAAGCCTAGCACAAGATCATGTAGTTCGTATGCTAAAGCTTTTCTAATGTCAAGTATCATTTCCTTAGACCATGAGATTGTGCAACTCCCGGATACCGTAGGAGTGCTTTGGGTGTGCCAAACGTCACAACGTAACTGGGTGGCTATAAAGGTACACTACGGGTATCTCTGAAAGTGTCTGTTGGGTTGGCACGAATCGAGATTGGGATTTTGTCACTCCGTGTAAACAGAGAGGTATCTCTGGGCCCACTCGGTACGACATCATCATAATGTGCACAATGTGACCAAGGGGTTGATCACGGGATGATGTGTTACGGAACGAGTAAAGAGACTTGCCGGTAACGAGATTGAACAAGGTATCGGTATACCGACGATCGAATCTCGGGCAAGTACCATACCGCTAGACAAAGGGAATTGTATACGGGATTGATTGAGTCCTTGACATCGTGGTTCATCCGATGAGATCATCGTGGAACATGTGGGAGCCAACATGGGTATCCAGATCCCGCTGTTGGTTATTGACCGGAGAGCATCTCGGTCATGACTACATGTCTCCCGAACCCGTAGGGTCTACACACTTAAGGTTCGATGACGCTAGGGTTATAAAGGAAGTTTGTATGTGGTTACCGAATGTTGTTCGGAGTCCCGGATGAGATCCCGGACGTCACGAGGAGTTCCGGAATGGTCCGGAGGTAAAGATTTATATATAGGAAGTCCTGTTTCGGCCATCGGGACAAGTTTCGGGGTCATCGGTATTGTACCGGGACCACCGGAAGGGTCCCAGGGGCCCACCGGGTGGGGCCACCTGCCCCCGGGGGCCACATGGGCTGTAGGGGGTGCGCCTTGGCCTACATGGGCCAAGGGCACCAGCCCCTAGAGGCCCACGCGCCAAGATATAGGAAAAAGGGGAGAGTCCTAAAGGGGGAAGGCACCTCCGAGGTGCCTTGGGGAGGATGGACTCCTCCCCCCCTCTTAGCCGCACCCCTTCCTTGGAGGAAGGGGCAAGGCTGCGCCTCCCCCCTCTCCCCTTCCCCTATATATAGTGGAGGGGAGGGAGGGCATCCATACCTGAGCCCTTGGCGCCTCCCTCCCTCCCGTGACACCTCCTCCTCTCCCGTAGGTGCTTGGCGAAGCCCTGCAGGATTGCCACGCTCCTCCATCACCACCACGCCGTTATGCTGCTGCTGGATGGAGTCTTCCTCAACCTCTCCCTCTCTCCTTGCTGGATCAAGGCGTGGGAGACATCGTCGAGCTGTACGTGTGTTGAACGCGGAGGTGCCGTCCGTTCGGCACTAGGATCATCGGTGATCTGAATCATGACGAGTACGACTCCATGAACCCCGTTCACTTGAACGCTTCCGCTTAGCGATCTACAAGGGTATGTAGATGCACTCTCCTTCCCCTCGTTGCTAGTCTCTCCATAGATAGATCTTGGTGACACGTAGGAAAATTTTGAATTTCTGCTACGTTGCCCAACAGTGGCATCATGAGCTAGGTCTATTGCGTAGATTCTTTGCACGAGTAGAACACAAAGTAGTTGTGGGCGTCGATATTGTTCAATATGCTTGCCGTTACTAGTCTTATCTTGATTCAGCAGCATCGTGGGATGAAGCGGCCCGGACCAACCTTACACGTACGCTTACGTGAGACCGGTTCCATCGACAAACATGCACTAGTTGCATAAGGTGGCTGGCGGGTGTCTGTCTCTCCCACTTTAGTCGGATCGGATTCGATGAAAAGGGTCCTTATGAAGGGTAAATAGCAATTGGCATATCACGTTGTGGTTCATGCGTAGGTAAGAAACGTTCTTGCTAGAAACCCATAGCAGCCACGTAAAACATGCAAACAACAATTAGAGGACGTCTAACTTGTTTTTGCAGGGTATGCTATGTGATGTGATATGGCCAAAAAGGATGTGATGAATGATATATGTGATGTATGAGATTGATCATGTTCTTGTAATAGGAATCACGACTTGCATGTCGATGAGTATGACAACCGGCAGGAGCCATAGGAGTTGTCTTTATTTATTTGTGACCTGCGTGTCAACTTAAACGTCATGTAATTACTTTACTTTATTGCTAACCGTTAGCCATAGTAGTAGAAGTAATAGTTGGCGAGGCAACTTCATGAAGACACGATGATGGAGATCATGATGATGGAGATCATGGTGTCATGCCGGTGACGATGATGATCATGGAGCCCCGAAGATGGAGATCAAAAGGAGCAAAGTGATGATGGCCATATCATGTCACTATTTGATTGCATGTGATGTTTATCATGTTTATACATCTTATTTGCTTAGAACGACGGTAGTAAATAAGATGATCCCTTACAACAATTTCAAGAAGTGTTCTCCCCTAACTGTGCACCGTTGCGACAGTTCGTGTTTCGAAGCACCACGTGATGATCGGGTGTTAGATTCTAACGTTCACATACAACGGGTGTAAGACAGATTTACACACGCGAAACACTTAGGGTTAACTTGACGAGCCTAGCATGTACAGACATGGCCTCGGAACACGGAGACCGAAAGGTCGAACATGAGTCGTATAGAAGATACGATCAACATGAAGATGTTCACCGATGATGACTAGTCCGTCTCACGTGATGATCGGACACGGCCTAGTTTGACTCGGATCATGTAATCACTTAGATGACTAGAGGGATGTCTATCTGAGTGGGAGTTCATAAGATGAACTTAATTATCCTAAACATAGTCAAAAGGTTTTTGCAAATTATGTCATAGCTCAGGCTATAGTTCTACTGTTTAGATATGTTCCTAGAGAAAAATTAGTTGAAAGTTGATAGTAGCAATTATGCGGACTAGGTCCGTAAACTGAGGATTGTCCTCATTGCTTCATAGAAGGCTTATGTCCTTAATGCACCGCTCAGTGTGCTGAACCTCGAACGTTGTCTGTGGTTGTTGCGAACATCTGACATACACGTTTTGATAACTACGTGATAGTTCAGTTAAACGGTTTAGAGTTGAGGCACCAAAGACGTTTTTGAAACATCGCGAAACATATGAGATGTTTTGAGGGCTGAAATTGGGATTTCAGGCTCGTGCCCATGTCAAGAGGTATAAGACCTCTGATGACTTTCTTAACCTGCAAACTAAGGAGAAAAGCTCAATTGTTGAGCTTGTGCTCAGATTGTCTGAGTACAACAATCATTTGAATCGAGTGGGAGTTGATCTTCCAGATAAGACAATGATGGTTCTCCAAAGTCATTGCCACCAAGCTGTTAGAGCTTTGTGATGAACTATAACATATCAGGGATAGATATGATGATCCTTGAGGTATTCGCGATGTTTGACACCGCGAAAGTAGAAATCAAGAAGGAGCATCAATTGTTGATGGTTGGTGAAACCACTAGTTTCAAGAAGGGCAAGGGCAAGAAGGGATACTTCATGAAACGGAAAATCAGCTGCTGCTCTAGTGAAGAAACCCAAGGTAAAACCCAAACCCGAGACTAAGTGCTTCTGTAATAAGGGGAACAACCACTAGAGCAGAATTACCCTAGATACTTGGTAGATAAGAAGGCTGGCAAGGTCGATAGAAGTATATTGGATATACATTGTGTTAATGTGTACTTTGCTAGTACTCCTAGTAGCACCAGGGTATTAGATACCGGTTCGGTTGCTAAGTGTTAGTAACTCGAAACAAAAGGCTACGGAATAAACGGAGACTAGCTAAAGGTGAGCTGACGATATGTGTTGGAAGTTTTTCCAAGCTTGATATGATCAAGCATCGCACGCTCCCTCTACCAAAGAGATTGGTGTTAAACCTAAATAATTGTTATTTTGTGTTTGCGTTGAGCATAGACATGATTGGATTACGTCTATCGCAATACGGTTATTCATTTAAGGAGAATAATGGTTACTCTGTTTATTTGAATAATACCTTCAATGGTCTTACACCTAAAATGAATGGTTTATTAAATCTCGATCGTAGTGATACACATGTTCATGCCAAAAGATAGTAATGATAGTACCACCTACTTGTGGCACTGCCACGTAAGTCATATCGGTATAAAACGCATGAAGAAGCTCCATATTGATGGATCTTTGGGCTCACTCGTTTTTTTTTGAGACATGCGAACCATGTCTATTGGTGTATATGCATGAAGAAACTCCATGCATATGGACCGTTTTGACTCACTTGATTTTGAATCACTTGGGACATGCAAATCATACCACATGGGCAACATGACTGAAAAGCCTCGTTTTCAGTAAGATGGAACAAGATAGCAACTTGTTGGAAGTAACACATTTTGATGTGTGCAGTCCAATGAGTGCTGAGGCATGCAGTGAATATCGTTATGTTCTTACTTCACAGATGATTCGAGTAGATGTTGAGTATATTTACTTGATGAATCACGAGTCTGAATTATTGAAAGGTTCAAGTAATTTCAGTGTGAAGTTGAAAGATCGTCGTGACAAGAGGATAAAAGATCTATGATATGATCATAGAGATGAATATCTGAATCACGAGTTTGGCACAGAATTAAGACATTGTGGAAATTGTTTCACAACTGATACAGCCTGGAACACCATAGTGTGATGGTGTGTCCAAACGTCATAGTTGCACCCTATTGGATATGGTGCATACCATGATGTCTCTTATCGAATTACCACTATCGTTCATGGGTTAAGCATTAGAGACAACCACATTCACTTTAAATAGGGCACCACGTAATTCCTTTGAGATGACACCGTATGAATTATGGTTTAGAGAAACCTAAGTTGTCGTTTCTTAAAGGTTTGGGGCTGCGACGCTTATGTGAAAAAATTTCTGGATTGATAAGCTCGAACCCAAAGCGGATGAAATGCATCTTCATAGGACACCCAAAACAGTTGGGTATACTGTTGGGGAACGTAGCAGAAATTCAAAAATTTTCCTACGTATCACCAAGATCTATCTATGGAGAGACCAGCAACAAGTAGAAAGGAGAGTGCATCTACATACCCTTGTAGATCGCTAAGCGGAAGCGTTCAAGTGAACGGGGTTGATGGAGTCGTACTCGTCGTGATTCAGATCACCGATGATCCTAGTGCCGAACGGACGGCACCTCCGCGTTCAACACACGTACAGCTCGACGATGTCTCCCACGCCTTGATCCAGCAAGGAGAGAGGGAGAGGTTGAGGAAGACTCCATCCAGCAGCAGCACAACGGCGTGGTGGTGATGGAGGAGCGTGGCAATCCTGCAGGGCTTCGCCAAGCACCTACGGGAAAGGAGGAGGTGTCACGGGAGGGAGGGAGGCGCCAAGGGCTCAGGTATGGATGCCCTCCCTCCCCTCCACTATATATAGGGGCAGGGGAGAGGGGGGAGGCGCAGCCTTGCCCCTTCCTCCAAGGAAAGGGTGCGGCTAAGAGGGGGGGAGGAGTCCATCCTCCCCAAGGCACCTCGGAGGTGCCTTCCCCCTTTAGGACTCTCCCCTTTTTCCTATATCTTGGCGCATGGGCCTCTAGGGGCTGGTGCCCTTGGCCCATGTAGGCCAAGGCGCACCCCCTACAGCCCATGTGGCCCCCCGGGGCAGGTGGCCCCACCCGGTGGGCCCCCGGGACCCTTCCGGTGGGCCCCCGGGACCCTTCCGGTGGTCCCGGTACAATACCGATGACCCCGAAACTTGTCCCGATGGCCGAAACAGGACTTCCTATATATAAATCTTTACCTCCGGACCATCCGGAACTCCTCATGACGTCCGGGATCTCATCCGGGACTCCGAACAACATTCGGTAACCACATACAAACTTCCTTTATAACCCTAGCGTCATCGAACCTTAAGTGTGTAGACCCTACGGGTTCGGGAGACATGTAGTCATGACCGAGATGTTCTCCGGTCAATAACCAACAGCGGGATCTGGATACCCATGTTGGCTCCCACATGTTCCACGATGATCTCATCGGATGAACCACGATGTCAAGGACTCAATCAATCCCGTATACAATTCCCTTTGTCTAGCGGTATGGTACTTGCCCGAGATTCGATCGTCGGTATACCGATACCTTGTTCAATCTCGTAACCGGCAAGTCTCTTTACTCGTTCCGTAACACATCATCCCGTGATCAACCCCTTGGTCACATTGTGCACATTATGATGATGTCCTACCGAGTGGGCCCAGAGATACCTCTCCGTTTACACGGAGTGACAAAATCCCAATCTCGATTCGTGCCAACCCAACAGACACTTTCAGAGATACCCGTAGTGTACCTTTACAGCCACCCAGTTACGTTGTGACGTTTGGCACACCCAAAGCACTCCTACAGTATCCGGGAGTTGCACAATCTCATGGTCTAAGGAAATGATACTTGACATTAGAAAAGCTTTAGCATACGAACTACATGATCTTGTGCTAGGCTTAGGATTGGGTCTTGTCCATCACATCATTCTCCTAATGATGTGATCCCGTTATCAATGACATCCAATGTCCATGGTCAGGAAACCGTAACCATCTATTGATTAACGAGCTAGTCAACTAGAGGCTTACTAGGGACATGGTGTTGTCTATGTATCCACACATGTATCTGAGTTTCCTATCAATACAATTCTAGCATGGATAATAAACGATTATCATGAACAAGGAAATATAATAATAATCAATTTATTATTGCCTCTAGGGCATATTTCCAACAGTCTCCCACTTGCACTAGAGTCAATAATCTAGTTCACATCGATATGTGATTAACACTCAAGGTCACATCCCCATGTGACTAACACCCAAAGAGTTTACTAGAGTCAATAATCTAGTTCACATTTACCATGTGATTAACACTCGATGAGTTCTGGGTTTGATCATGTTATGCTTGTGAGAGAGGTTATAGTCAACGGGTCTGAACCTTTCAGATCCGTGTGTGCTTTCAAAATCTCTATGTCATCTCCTAGATGCAGCTACCACGTTCTATTTGGAGCTATTCCAAATAACTATTCTACTTGGAGCTATTCTAAATTGTTGCTCCATTATACGTATCCGGTATCTCTACTCAGAGCTATCCGGATAGGTGTTAAGCTTGCATCGACGTAACCCTTTACGACGAACTCTTTTACCACCTCCATAATTGAGAAAATTCCTTAGTCCACTAGTTACTAAGGATAACTTTGACCGCTGTCCTGTGATCCATTCTTGGATCACTCTTGTACCCCTTGACTGACTCATGGTAAAGCACACTTCAGGTGCGGTACACAGCATAGCATACTGTAGAGCCTATGTCTTAAGCATAGGGGACGACCTTCGTTCCTTTCTCTCTATTCTGCCATGGTCGAGCTTTAAGTCTTAACTTCATACCTTACAACTCAGGCAAGAACTCCTTCTTTGACTGATCCATCTTGAACACCTTCAAGATCACGTCAAGGCATGTGCTCATTTGAAAGTACTATTAAGCGTTTTGATCTATCCTTATAGATCTTGATGCTCAATGTTCAAGTAGCTAAATCCAGGTTTTCCATTGAAAACACTTTCCAAATAACCCTATATGCTTTCCAGAAATTCTACGTCATTTCTGATCATTAATATGTCAACAACATATACTCATCAGAAATTCTATAGTGCTCCCACTCACTTCTTTGGAAATACAAGTTTCTCATAAACTTTGTATACACCCAAAATCTTTGATCATCATCAAGCATACATTCCAACTCCGAGATGCTCACTCCAGTCCTCAGAAGGATTGCTGGAGCTTTGCATACTTATTAGCATATTTCAGGATAGACAAAACCTTCCGGTTGTATCACATACAACCTTTCCTCAAGAATCATCGAGGAAACAATGTTTTGACATCCTATCTGCAAGATTTCATAAATAATGCAGTAATTGCTAATATAATTCCAACAGACTCTTAGCATCGCTACGAGTGAGAAAGTCTCATCGTAGTCAACTCCTTGAACTTGTCGAAAAACATCTTAACGACAAGTCGAGCTTTCTCAATGGTGACACTTACCATCATTGTCTGTCTTCCTTTCAAAATCCATATGTACCTAACAGCCTTACGACCATCAAGTAGTTCTTCCAAAGTCTACACTTTGTTTTCATACATGGATCCTCTCTCGGGTTTTATGGCCTTGAGCCATTTATCGGAATCCGGGCCCACCATCGCTTCTCCATAGCTCGCAGGTTCATTGTTGTCTAGCAACATGACTTCCAAGACAGGATTACTGTACCATTCTGAAGTAGTACGTATCCTTGTCACCCTACGAGGTTTGGGAGTGACTTGATCTGAAGTTTCATGATCACTATCATAAGCTTCTACTTCAATTGGTGTAGGTGTCATAGGAACAACTTCCTGTGCCCTGCTACACTCTTGTTGAAGTGACGGTTCAATAACCTCATCAAGTCTCCACCATCCTCCCACTCAATTCTTTCGAGAGAAACCTTTCCTCGAGAAAGGACCCAATTCTAGAAACAATTCATATTGCTTTCGGGTCTGAATTAGGAGGTATACCCAACTGTTTTGGGTGTCCTATGAAGATGTACTTTATCCGCTTTGGGTTCGAGCTTAATCCTGAAACTTTTCCACATAAGCGTCGCAGCCCCAAACCTTTAAGAAACGACAACTTAGGTTTCTCTAAACCATAATTCATACGGTGTCATCTCATCGGAATTACGTGGTGCCCTATTTAAAGTGAATGTGGTTGTCTCTAATGCCTAACCCATGAACGATAGTGGTAACTCGATAAGAGACATCATGGTATGCACCATATCCAATAGGGTGCAACTATGACGTTTGGACACACCATCACACTATGGTGTTCCAGGCTGTATCAGTTGTGAAACAATTTCCACAATGTCTTAATTCTGTGCCAAACTCGTGATTCAGATATTCATCTCTATGATCATATCATAGACATTTTATCCTCTTGTCACAATGATCTTCTACTTCACTCTGAACTTACTTGAACCATTCAATAATTCAGACTTGTGTTTCATCAAGTAAATATTCTCAACATCTACTCGAATCATCTGTGAAGTAAGAACATAACGATATTCACTGCATGCCTCAGCACTCATTGGACTGCACACATCAAAATGTGTTGCTTCCAACAAGTTGCTATCTTGTTCCATCTTACTGAAAACGAGGCTTTTCAGTCATCTTGCCCATGTTGTATGATTTGCATGTCCCAAGTGATTCAAAATCAAGTGAGTCAAAACGGTCCATTTCCATGGAGTTTCTTCATGCATATACACCAATAGACATGGTTCGCATGTCTCAAACTTTTCAAAAACGAGTGAGCCCAAAGATCCATCAATATTGGAGCTTCTTCATGCGTTTTATACCGATATGACTTACGTGGCAGTGCCACAAGTAGGTGGTACTATCATTACTATCTTTTGGCATGAACATGTGTATCACTACGATCGAGATTTAATAAACCATTCATTTTAGGTGTAAGACCATTGAAGGTATTATTCAAATAAACAGAGTAACCATTATTCTCCTTAAATGAATAACCGTATTGCGATAGACGTAATCCAATCATGTCTATGCTCAACGCAAACACCAAATAACAATTATTTAGGTTTAACACCAATCTCTTTGGTAGAGGGAGCGTGCGATGCTTGATCATATCAAGCTTGGAAAAACTTCCAACACATATCGTCAGCTCACCTTTAGCTAGTCTCCGTTTATTCCGTAGCCTTTTGTTTCGAGTTACTAACACTTAGCAACCGAACCGGTATCTAATACCCTGGTGCTACTAGGAGTACTAGCAAAGTACACATTAACACAATGTATATCCAATATACTTCTATCGACCTTGCCAGCCTTCTTATCTACCAAGTATCTAGGGTAATTCTGCTCTAGTGGTTGTTCCCCTTATTACAGAAGCACTTAGTCTCGGGTTTGGGTTTTACCTTGGGTTTCTTCACTAGAGCAGCAGCTGATTTGCCGTTTCATGAAGTATCCCTTCTTGCCCTTGCCCTTCTTGAAACTAGTGGTTTCACCAACCATCAACAATTGATGCTCCTTCTTGGTTTCTACTTTCGCGGTGTCAAAACATCGCGAATACCTCAAGGATCATCATATCTATCCCTGATATGTTATAGTTCATCACGAAGCTCTAGCAGCTTGGTGGCAATGACTTTGGAGAACCATCACTGTCTTATCTGGAAGATCAACTCCCACTCGATTCAAATGATTGTTGTACTCAGACAATCTGAGCACAAGCTCAACAATTGAGCTTTTCTCCTTAGTTTGCAGGTTAAGAAAGTCATCGGAGGTCTTATACCTCTTGACATGGGCACGAGCCTGAAATCCCAATTTCAGCCCTCAAAACATCTCATATGTTTCGCGAGGTGCCTCAACTCTAAACCGTTTAACTGAACTATCATGTAGTTATCAAAACGTGTATGTCAGATGTTCGCAACAACCACAGACAATGTTCGAGGTTCAGCTCACTGAGCGGTGCATTAAGGACATAAGCCTTCTATGAAGCAATGAGGACAATCCTCAGTTTACGGACCTAGTCCGCATAATTGCTACTATCAACTTTCAACTAATTTTTCTCTAGGAACATATCTAAACAGTAGAACTATAGCGTGAGCTACGACATAATTTGCAAAAACCTTTTGACTATGTTCAGGATAATTAAGTTCATCTTATGAACTCCCACTTAGATAGACATCCCTCTAGTCATCTAAGTGACTACATGATCCGAGTCAAACTAGGCCGTGTCCGATCATCACGTGAGACGGACTAGTCATCATCGGTGAACATCTTCATGTTGATCGTATCTTCTATACGACTCATGTTCGACCTTTCGGTCTCCGTGTTCCGAGGCCATGTCTGTACATGCTAGGCTCGTCAAGTTAACCCTAAGTGTTTTGCATGTGTTCCGAGGCCATGTCTGTACATGCTAGGCTCGTCAACACCCGTTGTATTTGAACGTCTGAATAAAACACCCGATCATCACGTGATGTTTTGAAACAGCGAACTGTCGCAACGGTGCACAGTTAGGGGAGAACACTTCTTGAAATTGTTGTAAGGGATCATCTTATTTACTACCGTCGTTCTAAGCAAATAAGATGTATAAACATGATAAACATCACATGCAATCAAATAGTGACATGATATGGCCATCATCACTTTGCTCCTTTTGATCTCCATCTTCGGGGCTCCATGATCATCATCGTCACCGGCATGACACCATGATCTCCATCATCATGATCTCCATCATCGTGTCTTCATGAAGTTGTCACGCCAACGACTACTTCTACTTCTATGGCTAACGCGTTTAGCAATAAAGTAAAGTAATTACATGACGTTTAAGTTGACACGCAGGTCACAAATAAATAAAGACAACTCCTATGGCTCCTGCCGGTTGTCATACTCATCGACATGCAAGTCGTGATTCCTATTACAAGAACATGATCAATCTCATACATCACATATATCATTCATCACATCCTTTTTGGCCATATCACATCACATAGCATACCCTGCAAAAACAAGTTAGACGTCCTCTAATTGTTGTTTGCATGTTTTACGTGGCTGCTATGGGTTTCTAGCAAGAACGTTTCTTACCTACGCATGAACCACAACGTGATATGCCAATTGCTATTTACCCTTCATAAGGACCCTTTTCATCGAATCCGATCCGACTAAAGTGGGAGAGACAGACACCCGCCAGCCACCTTATGCAACTAGTGCATGTTTGTCGGTGGAACCGGTCTCACGTAAGCGTACGTGTAAGGTTGGTCCGGGCCGCTTCATCCCACGATGCCGCCGAATCAAGATAAGACTAGTAACGGCAAGCATATTGAACAATATCGACACCCACAACTACTTTGTGTTCTACTCGTGCAAAGAATCTACGCAATAGACCTAGCTCATGATGCCACTGTTGGGGAACGTAGCAGAAATTCAAAAATTTTCCTACATATCACCAAGATCTATCTATGGAGAGACCAGCAACGAGTAGAAAGGAGAGTGCATCTACATACCCTTGTATATCGCTAAGCGGAAGCGTTCAAGTGAACGGGGTTGATGGAGTCGTACTCGTCGTGATTCAGATCACCGATGATCCTAGTGCCGAACGGACGGCACCTCCGCGTTCAACACACGTACCGATCGACGATGTCTCCCACGCCTTGATCCAGCAAGGAGAGAGGGAGAGGTTGAGGAAGACTCCATCCAGCAGCAGCACAACGGCGTGGTGGTGATGGAGGAGCGTGGCAATCCTGCAGGGCTTCGCCAAGCACCTACGGGAAAGGAGGAGGTGTCACGGGAGGGAGGGAGGCGCCAAGGGCTCAGGTATGGATGCCCTCCCTCCCCTCCACTATATATAGGGGCAGGGGAGAGGGGGGAGGCGCAGCCTTGCCCCTTCCTCCAAGGAAGGGGCGCGGCTAAGAGGGGGGGAGGAGTCCATCCTCCCCAAGGCACCTCGGAGGTGCCTTCCCCCTTTAGGACTCTCCCCTTTTTCCTATATCTTGGCGCATGGGCCTCTAGGGGCTGGTGCCCTTGGCCCATGTAGGCCAAGGCGCACCCCCTACAGCCCATGTGGCCCCCCGGGGCAGGTGGCCCCACCCGGTGGGCCCCCGGGACCCTTCCGGTGGTCCCGGTACAATACCGATGACCCCGAAACTTGTCCCGATGGCCGAAACAGGACTTCCTATATATAAATCTTTACCTCCGGACCATTCCGGAACTCCTCATGACGTCCGGGATCTCATCCGGGACTCCGAACAACATTCGGTAACCACATACAAACTTCCTTTATAACCCTAGCGTCATCGAACCTTAAGTGTGTAGACCCTACGGGTTCGGGAGACATGTAGTCATGACCGAGATGTTCTCCGGTCAATAACCAACAGCGGGATCTGGATACCCATGTTGGCTCCCACATGTTCCACGATGATCTCATCGGATGAACCACGATGTCAAGGACTCAATCAATCCCGTATACAATTCCCTTTGTCTAGCGGTATGGTACTTGCCCGAGATTCGATCGTCGGTATACCGATACCTTGTTCAATCTCGTTACCGGCAAGTCTCTTTACTCATTTCGTAACACATCATCCCGTGATCAACCCCTTGGTCACATTGTGCACATTATGATGATGTCCTACCGAGTGGGCCCAGAGATACCTCTCCGTTTACACGGAGTGACAAAATCCCAATCTCGATTCGTGCCAACCCAACAGACACTTTCAGAGATACCCGTAGTGTACCTTTACAGCCACCCAGTTACGTTGTGACGTTTGGCACACCCAAAGCACTCCTACAGTATCCGGGAGTTGCACAATCTCATGGTCTAAGGAAATGATACTTGACATTAGAAAAGCTTTAGCATACGAACTACATGATCTTGTGCTAGGCTTAGGATTGGGTCTTGTCCATCACATCATTCTCCTAATGATGTGATCCCGTTATCAACGACATCCAATGTCCATGGTCAGGAAACCGTAACCATCTATTGATTAACGAGCTAGTCAACTAGAGGCTTACTAGGGACATGGTGTTGTCTATGTATCCACACATGTATCTGAGTTTCCTATCAATACAATTCTAGCATGGATAATAAACGATTATCATGAACAAGGAAATATAATAATAATCAATTTATTATTGCCTCTAGGGCATATTTCCAACATATACCTCCTGTCTCAGATCCGAAAGCAATAAGGGATTGTTTCTAGAATCAGGTCCTTTCTCGAGGAAAAGTTTCTCTCGAAAGAATTGAGTGGGAGGATGGTGGAGACTTGATGAGGTTATTGAACCGTCACTTCAACAAGTGTGTAGCAGGGCACAGGAAGTTGTTCCTGTGGCACCTACACCAATTGAAGTGGAAGCTTATGATAGTGATCATGAAGTTTCGGATCAAGTCACTACCGAACCTCGTAGGGTGACAAGGATACGTACTACTTCAGAGTGGTACAGTAATCCTGTCTTGAAGGTCATGTTGCTAGACAACAATGAACCTACGAGCTATGGAGAAGCGATGGTGGGCCCAAATTCCGACAAATGGTTAGAAACCATAAAATCCGAGATAGGATCCATGTATGAAAACAAAGTGTAGACTTTGGCAGAACAACTCGATGGTCGTAAGGCTATTGAGTGCAGATGGATTTTGAAAGGAAGACAGACAATGATGGTAAGTGTCACCATTGAGAAAGCTCGAATTGTCGTTAAGATGTTTTTCGACAAGTTCAAGGAGTTGACTACGATGAGACTTTCTCAATTGTAGCGATGCTAAGAGTCTGTTGGAATTATATTAGCAATTACTGCATTATTTATGAAATCTTGCAGATAGGATGTCAAAACATTGTTTCCTCGACGATTTTTGAGGAAAGGTTGTATGTGATACAACCGGAAGGTTTTGTCCATCCTGAAATATGCTAATAAGTATGCAAAGCTCCAGCAATCCTTCTGAGGACTGGAGTGAGCATCTCGGAGTTGGAATGTATGCTTTGATGATGATCAAAGATTTTGGGTGTATACAAAGTTTATGAGAAACTTGTATTTCCAAAGAAGTGAGTGGGAGCACTATAGAATTTCTGATGAGTATATGTTGTTGACATATTAATGATCAGAAATGACGTAGAATTTCTGGAAAGCATATAGGGTTATTTGGAAAGTGTTTTCAATGGAAAACCTGGATTAAGCTACTTGAACATTGAGCATCAAGATCTATAAGGATAGATCAAAACGCTTAATAGTACTTTCAAATGAGCACATGCCTTGACGTGATCTTGAAGGTGTTCAAGATGGATCAGTCAAAGAAGGAGTTCTTGCCTGAGTTGTAAGGTATGAAGTTAAGACTTAAAGCTCGACCATGGCAGAATAGAGAGAAAGGAACGAAGGTCGTCCCCTATGCTTAAGACATAGGCTCTACAGTATGCTATGCTGTGTACCGCACCTGAAGTGTGCTTTACCATGAGTCAGTCAAGGGGTACAAGAGTGATCCAAGAATGGATCACAGGACAGCGGTCAAAGTTATCCTTAGTAACTAGTGGACTAAGGAATTTTCTCAATTATGGAGGTGGTAAAAGAGTTCGTCGTAAAGGGTTACGTCGATGCAAGCTTAACACCTATCCGGATAGCTCTGAGTAGAGATACCGGATACGTATAATGGAGCAACAATTTAGAATAGCTCCAAGTAGAACAGTTATTTGGAATAGCTCCAAATAGAACGTGGTAGCTGCATCTACGAGATGACATAGAGATTTGTAAAGCACACACGGATCTGAAAGGTTCAGACCCGTTGACTATAACCTCTCTCACAAGCATAACATGATCAAACCCAGAACTCATCGAGTGTTAATCACATAGTAAATGTGAACTAGATTATTGACTCTAGTAAACTCTTTGGGTGTTAATCACATGGGGATGTGACCTTGAGTGTTAATCACATATCGATGTGAACTAGATTATTGACTCTAGTGCAAGTGGGAGACTGTTGGAAATATGCCCTAGAGGCAATAATAAATTGATTATTATTATATTTCCTTGTTCATGATAATCGTTTATTATCCATGCTAGAATTGTATTGATAGGAAACTCAGATACATGTGTGGATACATAGACAACACCATGTCCCTAGTAAGCCTCTAGTTGACTAGCTCGTTAGTCAATAGATGGTTACGGTTTCCTGACCATGGACATTGGATGTCGTTGATAACAGGATCACATCATTAGGAGAATGATGTGATGGACAAGACCCAATCCTAAGCCTAGCACAAGATCATGTAGTTCGTATGCTAAAGCTTTTCTAATGTCAAGTATCATTTCCTTAGACCATGAGATTGTGCAACTCCCGGATACTGTAGGAGTGCTTTGGGTGTGCCAAACGTCACAATGTAACTGGGTGGCTATAAAGGTACACTATGGGTATCTCTGAAAGTGTCTGTTGGGTTGGCACGAATCGAGATTGGGATTTTGTCACTCCGTGTAAACGGAGAGGTATCTCTGGGCCCACTCGGTAGGACATCATCATAATGTGCACAATGTGACCAAGGGGTTGATCACGGGATGATGTGTTACGGAACGAGTAAAGAGACTTGCCGGTTACGAGATTGAACAAGGTATCGGTATATCGACGATCGAATCTCGGGCAAGTACCATACCGCTAGACAAAGGGAATTGTATACGGGATTGATTGAGTCCTTGACATCGTGGTTCATCCGATGAGATCATCGTGGAACATGTGGGAGC
The DNA here is from genome assembly GCF_018294505.1 of Triticum aestivum. NCBI lineage: Eukaryota > Viridiplantae > Streptophyta > Magnoliopsida > Poales > Poaceae > Triticum > Triticum aestivum. The sequence continues at coordinate 624,710,629 of NC_057812.1, forward strand.
CAACATGGGTATCCAGATCCCGCTGTTGGTTATTGACCGGAGAGCATCTCGGTCATGACTACATGTCTCCCGAACCCGTAGGGTCTACACACTTAAGGTTCGATGACGCTAGGGTTATAAAGGAAGTTTGTATGTGGTTACCGAATGTTGTTCGGAGTCCCGGATGAGATCTCGGACGTCACGAGGAGTTCCGGAATGGTCCGGAGGTAAAGATTTATATATAGGAAGTCATGTTTCGGCCATCGGGACAAGTTTCGGGGTCATCGGTATTGTACCGGGACCACCGGAAGGGTCCCGGGGGCCCACCGGGTGGGGCCACCTGCCCCGGGGGCCACATGGGCTGTAGGGGGTGCGCCTTGGCCTACATGGGCCAAGGGCACCAGCCCCTAGAGGCCCATGCGCCAAGATATAGGAAAAAGGGGAGAGTCCTAAAGGGGGAAGGCACCTCCGAGGTGCCTTGGGGAGGATGGACTCCTCCCCCCCTCTTAGCCGCACCCCTTCCTTGGAGGAAGGGGCAAGGCTGCGCCTCCCCCCTCTCCCCTGCCCCTATATATAGTGGAGGGGAGGGAGGGCATCCATACCTGAGCCCTTGGCGCCTCCCTCCCTCCCGTGACACCTCCTCCTCTCCCGTAGGTGCTTGGCGAAGCCCTGCAGGATTGCCACGCTCCTCCATCACCACCACGCCGTTGTGCTGCTGCTGGATGGAGTCTTCCTCAACCTCTCCCTCTCTCCTTGCTGGATCAAGGCGTGGGAGACATCGTCGAGCTGTACGTGTGTTGAACGCGGAGGTGCCGTCCGTTCGGCACTAGGATCATCGGTGATCTGAATCACGACGAGTACGACTCCATCAACCCCGTTCACTTGAACGCTTCCGCTTAGCGATCTACAAGGGTATGTAGATGCACTCTCCTTCCCCTCGTTGCTAGTCTCTCCATAGATAGATCTTGGTGACACGTAGGAAAATTTTGAATTTCTGCTACGTTCCCCAACATGTCAGCCATCTGATATGATCCAAATGCATTGCAACATGAGCCTTGTTATCACTACAACTGACAATCTGAGTGAAGTCGGCGTGTTGGTGCAAGTTGCAACATGAGTTGTGTTGCCACCACAACTTGGGTCGAGTTGCAAGTCCCTAGGTGACTATGTCTGCCATGCATGAGATGGGTTGATGCAGAATGCAACGTGAACCGTGTTGGCACTGCAACTTGGAACGTGTTGCAAGCCCATCTATCACGCGTGAGACGGGTTGATGAAGGTTGCGATGTGAGTCATGTTGCTACCGCAACTTGGGCCGCATTGCAAGTCCCTGTGTCTACCATCTGTGTGTGAGTCCGTGCCGACCAACTATCACACGATTGTTTTGAAGTGTTTTATGGAGACTTTGCCAGAGTTGCTCTAAAGTTAGTCCGCACGTGTGAGAAAACTCAAGGGCTAATAACATTTGACGTGCGTTCATCCGTGGCCACCACAATTCTAACAATTGTACTAACCCATGACGATGTGCATCTAGTAATGAGTTGTCGTTGTACGAAACTTTGAGAGCAAGATAAAAAGTTGCAACACTCCATTTATCTTCAGTTTTGTACCACTGTTACAAAAGAAAATGTCTAAATTGAGTATTGTAGTAGGGAGGCCAACTCAGTGGCATCCCATTTTGCTAGGAATGATCTCTCTACTATAACTTCTTGTATCCGAGACAATGATTCCTTTGGTTTTAAATTTTCAGAACTTTGTCAACGATGTAACTGTTAATTTCAATCAATATACAATCTCACCATGACGATTTTCCTAAAAGAAAATAGAAGGGTTTACACAAAAATGCCAAATGGAGACCGAGCTCCAAGGAGGCCTTAATTTGAATTTTTTTAATTATAAAAAATCAGTTAAAAAATTCTAAAAAATATGCAGATATACTTAGATACATAATGTACATGTGTGTAAATTTTCAGGTTGAATACCTTAAAATGAGACCTACACAAAAAGGCATCCATGATTTTGTTCCTTTGTGCAGCACGCAATTCAAGGTATTCATCCTGAAATTTTACACACATTACACATTATATTTTTTGTGTACATATGATTTTTCCAGAATTTTCTTGAAACTGAAAAGTTTGATTTTTTTTCAAAATTAAAGTCTCCACGGTGCTTTCGTCTCCAAAATGCCCTACTTTTTACACGCTTTTTTCCAAGGGAAGGGTTTACACCTTCACCAACCTAGACAAGTAAAATAGCCACCGTTTGATAAACCCACAAGGCCAACAAGGCCGACAGTTCACCGCCCCATTAATCCGTCACCATACACAGAGTCCCTGTGCAAACTTGATGCCACGACTATTTCTTGTCAGATCCCATCAAGAGATAAGAGAAGGATGTTCCACCGAGCTCTCTCAGAGCTCAGGCACTCTCGGCCGTCGGATCGCGATGCTTGATGGGTTTTGGGTCGTCCGATCGAGCAGATGGAAGATATGGGCCGTCGGATCCTGGTCTGGCACTATAGAAATGAATAGTTACTGCCTCTAACCGCCTCCATGCACTTTCGTTCCTCCTGTCGCGTGTACCAGCGGTGAAATATCCCCTGCCACCGCACGTTATATCTTGCCCCCGCCGAGGGTATTTCGGTATTTTCGCTCTCGGGGGTCGTGCGTGGCACACGGTGATTAGCTCGTCCGGCTATGGGGTGGGGGAGGGAAGCGACCCACCCTTTCGTGCTCTCATTCGTCCCTCTCGTCTCCCTCTTTCTGGATCTCGTTCTCTCTCGTCGCCGGCGCTCCTCCTTCTCGATTCGACGCCATCCTTCAGGTGGTTTCCCTCTACCTCTCGCTCGTCTATTTTGTTCCGGTTGTTTCTTACCATCTCCCTTGCTTGTTTGCTTGATTTTAAGTGTTTGGACGGTGCCATTGCGTTGGGCCTGCCTTGCGAGTTGACCGGGAAGGGAGCACACCGGCTGAGCATCTGAGATGGCTGAGGTAATTGATTTCTCCCTTGTTTGTTCTCCCCTCTTTGTTGTGTATGTGCTTATCAAGACTTTTGTTGTTCTTCAGGGATCTGTCTAGGGTTTGCTTGTCGATTCATTCGGATTCGTGCTGATCCATTCTGATTCATGCTGTTCGAGGTGTTTTGGCTGGTTCGGTTGCAGGTAATTCTCCCCTCTCACCTGGCCTCCTCGGTTTTACTTATGTAGGTCGTATGTGTGTCTGTGGTCCATAAATACTGCATATTCTATCCTCTGTTTTGCGAATATGTGTATTACAGGGGATGTGTTATTTATTATTTAGTTCTCCCCTCTGTGTTGTGTATGTGCTCATCAAGACTTTTGTTGTTCTTCAGGGATCTGTCTAGGGTTTGCTTGTCAATTCATTCGGATTCGTGCTGATCCATTCTAATTCGTGTTGTTCGAGGTGTTTTGGCTGCTTCGGTTGTAGGTAATTCTCCCCTCTCGCCTGGCCTCCTAGGTTTTACTTCTGTAGGTCGTATGTGTGTCTGTGGTCCATAAATATTGCAGATTCTATCCTCTATTTTGCGAATATGTGTATTACAGGGGATGTGTTATTTATTATTTATGTTTCTTGCGAATATGTGTATTACAGGGGATGTGTTATTTATTATTTATGTTGTTTATTTATTATTTATGTTCTGGATTGCTGTCAGTCCATATCTGTTGTGGATATAGCCTATGCCTAAGGTCCATGTATATTGTTGTTTGGGTTCATGTGTGTTGCAGAGGTGGGTTGTTATATATATTGCAAGGGTCTGTTGCCACATTCTTTTGGGATCTAACGTTTATGCCTGGTTGGTGTTTTCTTTTTTGTGTGGGGTCTTCTTATTGTGGGTTCCCGTTTTGCTGGCAGGATGTTTGCAGTCGGTTGTTCTTTTGTGCACATGTTAGATGTCGTTGCTTTGCGATGTCGTTTGACATTCCATTCGTACTTGCGGGAGGTCATGGACAATGGGGTTGTGCTTGGAGGGGTGGAGCTAGATGTTGATGTTCCTGGAGGTGATGCCTTGACCATGACGAAGTTTTTTTGGTCCCGGGATGGTATAGGTTGCCCATCTCTTCATGATGATGCCGCTCTCCAAGCTATTTGTTTCCTACAGGGTCTGTATGGGTTTGTTGTTGTAGACTACAATTACAAGAGCATGATGACTTATCGAGAACTTGCTCATTCAGCAGTTGTTTTGGCGGCCTCACTGGTTCGGTCTTTGGTGCCTGCTGTTGCCGGTGATGCGTCTGCTGCCGTGGGTGACGTCAATGCTGCTTTGCGGCGGCAGATGTTACACGCTTGGTTGGTTTCTACGACATGTGCCTTCTAGGTGTGCCTTGTATCTAGGTTCTTTTTCCCTGTTGGTTAGTTGATAGATTTATCTTCGTGATGTAGGTTGGTCTATGCTTAGATCACTGTGTATGAGATGGGTGACTGGTTGTAATAAGATATGGATATTAACTATTTGTTTATTCACTGTGAGCCTTATCTTTCTCCTGGCCTTGTTGCTGGTGCAGGGTATGATAGATCGTGTCTTGTCCTTTTACTTTGTTATGCTATATTTGGATACCCGGTGTTCTGCTTTTTAAGGTTACATTGTTCTTGCTTATTTGTTTTCAGTGTCTTGGGTATGCTGTACTTCTGTTACTGACATGCCACGTCGTCCGGTTGTTGTCCATGGTGAGGATGCTGTTGGGTTTGGTGCTGGTTTGGTAAATGCTCGTGGTCGTGGGCGTGGTCGTGGACGGGCTGCTGGTGGACGTGGTCGGGCCGCTGGCCGAGGGTCTGATGAAGGGGGTGCTGGTCGTGTGTGGGCTGCTGGTGGGCGTGGTCGGGCCGCTGGCCGGGGGTCTGATGCAGGGGGCGCCGGTCGTGGGCGGGCTGCGGGTGGGCGTGGTCGGGCCGCTGGCCGTGGGGTTTCTGATGTAGTGGGTACTGGTCATGGGCGGGGCACCGGTGGTCGTCGACGGGCCAGCGGCCGGGGGCGTCCTGATGCAGGCGGTGCCTCTGCCTCTTATCCTGTTGCTGGATCTCATACTGTTGCTGCGTGGCAGGGTGCTCCACGGAGGGTGCCTGTTGCTGTAGCGGACCAAGGCAGCGTGCCTGGCCCGAGCAATATGGGTGTCTCTAGGCCCATGCTTGGTCGTAGTGCTAGGCATGCGTCGGTGTCGGGGATTGCTAGACGTTATGTGCCATGGTAGGCTGTTGATATGCCATCCTGAAGTCGTACACGTGCGTACCTATCCACTTTTCTTCCTTTGTTCTTTCGCTTGGTGGGCTGTTTTGCTGAATGTGTTGATTGTTGTGTTATTCTCTTGTTGTTAGGCGATGGTTGGTTTCCTTTTCTGAGTTCGTCCATTACTACGGTAAATCGCAAGAAACGGAAACTGGCTGTTGAATTTCGTCGCACCCGATATGAAGGTGCATAGAGATTCCTGCTCTGTTGTTGGGTTTTATTTTCTTTCCTTTAGTTGTTCTGATTAAGTTATACATGTATTCTCAAAGCATGTTGTCGATGGTTTCTTGCCGAGGGATTGGCATGGTTATTCGGTTTACGTGGGTTCGGAGGTGATTGGGGTAGATCGCAACAAACGGAAAAAGAGGAGAGTGACGATTAAGTTGCGTCACCCTGGATATGAAGGTGCACTAAATTCTTTCTGGTTCTTTGTTAGTTGACGTTGTTTCCCTTAGGGTTTCTTATTTGCTTTTGCATGTCTTGTTAGATGTTGTTGTCCAGAGCCCTTTGCCAAAGGATTGGCAAGGTTATTCGGTCAAGTTTGCCGAGTCCTTAAAAGGTATCTATGAACATGATCTTTGGTGTTTTGGTTGTGTGATGGTTGTCTCATTTTTTCTTTCTGCCTGATAGCTGTGTGTTCTTTTGTTTGTTAGCTTCCTATGCAGATAGGTCGTACTATGGTCCTCCTGATTTTTTGTGCCAATACTGTGGTGCTTCCTTTTGGTATGCTGAGTGTTCTAGGGCCAAGTCATCGTGGACACTGCGTAAAATGGTTTACTATCGCTGTTGTAAAGGCGCAAAGGTATATGTTCCCCCCTTTAAGGATCCCCGGCCTATCTATGGGAGCTTCTTCGGTTCGATGGTACTTCTCGTGCTAAAAAATTCCTCCGGTCTATACATGAGTACAATTGTATGTTCGCCTTCACTTCGATGGGTGCTACTATCGAGCATTCATTTGGTGGTAGCCGTGGGCCTAAGATTTTTAAAATTAGTGGTCAGGTGTCCCATCGTATTGGTTCATTGGTGCCTAAAGGTGATGATACCCCGAAGTTTGCTGAGTTGTATATACATGACCCAGCTAATGAGATCAGGCATAGGATGAATGCCTTGAATCCAGAAGATAAGCCTACTGGGGGTGTGGATGAGAATATTGTGGTTGGTCTTAGAGACATGCTTGATGTGTCTAATCCATTGGTGCAAACCTTTAGGGAGGCGAGTAGGATGATAGAGGGTCGTGGGGATGAGCCCATCGAGGATATCTCGATTCGTATTATTGGGCCTTCAAAGGGCGATAGTCCGCAATTTAGCTTGCCTACAACCACTGGACTTGCTGCTCTAATAGTTGGTGGTGATTTAACGTTAGAAGCGTCCTGTCGGGACATTGTTGTTTGCAGCCGTTCCGATGGTTTACAACAGATATCCTCTCTGAATACTGCGTTCATGCCGCTGCAGTACCCACTGCTCTTCCCTTATGGAGAGAGGGGGTTTCAGGTCAATGTTCCTCACCTGATTGTTCCTGAAGACGATGATAATGGCGGTCCTGTTGATCCTAATCACACCCCTGGAAGCCCACCTGATGAGGCATCCTCTTCGTACCCTGCTCGTGGTGGTGATGATTCCACTAATAGTCGAAATAGGATAACCATGCAGGATTACTATCGTTTTATGTGTCACTATAGAAGTGATCAGCCTAATCCCTATATATGTTATGGTCTTCTCTCCTCCCAGGCGGTAGTCGATGCGCGTGCATGCATTGATGAAAATAGGCTGTGGTACATCTTAAGAAACCAGGATATGCTGAGGTCGGAGCACATGCAGGGCATTGCTGATGCGGTGGGTGATGGGTGTGTTGATGGTGATGCTCTTGGGAAGAGAACCATTGTACCTTCCAGTCATACTGGTGGTCGTCGCTATTACAATGAAAATTTCCATGATGGTCTCGCAGTTTGTCGAGTGCACGGTGCGCCGGATGTGTTTACCACTTTCACTTGCAATCCCAAATGGCCTGAGATCACCAATGCATTGGAACCCGGCCAGACGCCTTCTGACAGGGCAGATATTGTTGTTGGGGTCTATCACATGAAGCTCATCGAGTACTTAGACGAGATCAAATCCGGACGGGCTTTTGGTGCGGTTACTGCTGGTACTGTGTGCTGATGTGCTATATCTTTTATTGTGGTTTGTTAACAGTGTTCTTGTCTTTCTGTTGAATAGTCTGGCTGATGTGACTTTCCTGTTTTGTTTTTAGTTTTGTATACCATTGAGTTCCAGAAGCGAGGGCTGCCTCACGCGCACATACTCGTGTGGAGGAAAGGAGGCAACGGTGAGATTGGTGTTGAAAGTATTAATTCATTCATATCTGCTGAGATACCTGATCCATTACTTGATCCTCTAGGATATGCATTAGTTTCTGAATTCATGATGCACGGTCCGTGTGGTGACATGAATGATAAGTGCGTCTGCATGAAAAATGGTGCTTGTTCTAAATATTTTCCTAAGGATTTCAGAGATACCACTATTGTTGATGATAATGGGTTTGTCTTGTATCGGCGTCGCAACGATGGTCAAAGGGTCTATAAAAATGGTCATTATCTTGATAATAGGCACGTTGTTCCTTATAACATGGCAATGCTTAAGAAATTCCAGGGCCATATAAATGTAGAGTGGTGTAATAAGACGCAGGTTATGAAATACCTCTTTAAGTACGTGACTAAAGGCGCTGACTACTCTAAGGTCATGTTAGAGAGGCTAAAAAGTTAAATAAAGATGGTTGTCGCACGGTAGATGAGATTCAAGACTATCTGATATGTCGCTATATATGTGAGTATGATGCGCTATGGCGTATATTTGGGTTTGAAATACATTATAAAATGCCATCCGTTCAAAGGCTGACTGTTCATATGCCTGGTATGAATACTGTTTACTATCGTTCTGGTGTTGACCTCACCAAAATTGTTGATTCTGACTTCTTGCAAAAGACTATGCTTACTGAATGGTTCGTTGCTAATGAGATGTTTGAAGATGCTCGCTCATTGACGTACTGTGATTTTCCAACTGCTTGGACATGGGAAGCTAAAAGTAGATCATGGCATCCAAGGGGTGGGGGTCAAAAGATTGGCCGCATATATTATGTACATCCTTTGAGTGGTGAGTTGTATTACTTGCGCATGCTCTTGATGATTGTTAGAGGGGCTACGTCTTACGAGGGTCTCCGGTCATACAATGGTCGTCTTTACCATACTTTTAAAGAGGCCTGTGCCGCCCGTGGTTTGTTAGGTGATGACAACGAGTGGTATGTAGCATTTGATGAGGCAGTTGTCTGGGGGTTTGGCCATCGTCTTAGGCATATGTTTGTGACCATGCTCATGCATTGTTCTATCAAGGATGAGCTTGTTTTTTTGAGCGTTACTATGATAGCATGTCCGATGATATCCAGCATAGGTTGCGGCAGGCCCTAGGTAATAAGAACTATGTCGTCCCTCCTGAAAGATTGAGATGCATGCTTCTTGATGAGCTGGCCGAGGTTTTCTTGAAGCATGGCTCTGATATTAGAAACTTTAATCTGCCGTCTCGCTCTGGCGAGAGTGGACAATCTGAAGATAACCGTTTAATTCGTGAGGAGTTGTGTTATGATACAACTACTTTGTCCAAACAGGCCTTGGTCATGTTTAATAGTCTAAACAAATACCAGTTAGTTGCTTACAAAGCAATTGTGGATTGTGTGCATGCGGGGGAACCTGGGTTTTTCTTTGTCTCTGGGTATGGTGGTACTGGGAAAACCTACTTGTGGAATGCAATATGTGCTAAACTTAGAGGTGAGAGAAAGATTGTGCTTACTGTTGCATCTTCGGGCATTGCGTCATTGCTATTGCCTGGTGGTAGGACGGATCATTCTCGCTTTAAGATACCTATTATTCTTGATGATAATACATAGTGTGATATTAAGAGGGGCTCCCAGCTCTGTAAGCTGTTGATGGTTACTTCGCTTATTATTTGGGACGAAGCACTTATGGCACACAGGAAGTGCTTCGAGGCTGTAGACAGGTCTCTGCGTGACATTCTTTCCGCGAGTAATCCAGATCTTGCGGATATACCGTTTGGTGGAATAGTGATGGTCTTGGGTGGTGACCTTAGACAGATCTTGCCGGTTGTTGAGGGAGGCACTAGGCCTCAGATCGTTGATGCGGCAATCACTAATTCTCCGTTGTGGCGGTCTGTTCATAAATTAACGTTGTCGGTTAACATGCGCTTGGCTGTACCCGATGCGGATATGCGGGTGCAGGAAAGTGTTGCCTTATTTAGCAAGTGGGTGCTGGATCTAGGTGAGGGCAAGTTGCCTGTCAAGAGGCAAGATGATGAGGGTGAGGCTTCTTGGATAGAATTACCGGACGACCTCTTGGTTTGTACGTCCGGTGATCCAATATCGGCTATTGTTTCTGCTGTCTATGGAGATTTTTTGCAAAACTACTTAAATTCTGGTTACTTGCAAGAAAGAGCTATTTTAGCCCCTACGAATGACCATGCTGAAGATATTAACGACCATGTCCTTGGATTAGTCCCTACCGATAGCAGAGACTACTTGAGTGCCGATTCTGTCGACGGTTCTGCAGATACTGTCAAGGGACAAGATGTCTACTACCCCATTGAGTACCTAAACGCAACCAAGATTATAAATTTTCCAAATCATAAACTGACACTTAAGGTTGGTGTTCCAATTATGCTACTTAGAAACCTGAGCCAAACTAATGGTTTATGTAACGGTACGCGCCTGGTTGTAAAGGAATTGGGTGACCGACTCATCGAGGCTGTTATCATGACTGGCTCCCATGTGGGTGACAGCGTTTATATCCCTAGGATTGAACTGTTGGCAAAGAAGGGAAATGCACCCTTTGTGCTTAGGCGCCGTCAATTTCCTATTCGTCTGTGCTATGCCATGACAATTAATAAGAGCCAGGGACAGACATTGGCATGTGTTGGTATATATCTTAAGAGTCCTGTATTTACGCATGGTCAGTTGTATGTGGCAGTGTCTCATGTTACTTCGAGAGGTTCGCTAAAGATTCTTATATTGGACACTGATGGCAAATGTAGCTCTAAGACAAAAAAACATTGTTTTCCCTAAGGTCTTTAGGGCCGCGGGGATGACTTAGGGTTGTCTACAATGGTATTTCTCATTTTGGTAGGTGTTGGCATATTTTTTTTGGATTACGTGGTATTTTGGTTGGATATGTTTGCTGTTGGATATATGGATAATTGTTCCCATGCGGTATGGATGGTGTTTTGGACATTTTTCTGGTTGGTCGTTGACTTTATGATGTGCTTTATTTTCTATCATGCATATTTAATCAGTTTAACAGTACAACTGTCCTCTGTTGCTGGGTATCTTGTTGTATATGGCTGGTCTACAGAGTCTTGTTCCCGGGAACAAAAACCTGACTATCCGTGTGTATGTTTCGTGCCTGTGGCAACACCGTGGGACCACTGATAATGGCCCTATCAAACACACTGACATTGTCCTTATGGATACTAAGGTATATGCCTTGTCCAATTGATGTGCATTGCCTTGTTTGTAGTTTTATTTTATCTTTCTTGCCTGGTGCTTGATACATGCTGTTCCTTGACAGGGTGACCATATATATGCTGAGATTGGGGAGAAACTTGTCCCCAAGTCTATGGGTAAACTAAGAGAAGGATGTGCGTATGAGCTTTCTGATTTTCTGGTGTTCCCGAATAAACACTATTTCAAGCCTGTCGATTTGAAACACATGATCAGGTTCAATAGGTTCACCACGGCCGATCCTAATACTGATCCAGAGGCTCAGTTCCCTTTCTGCACCTACTCGCTCACCGACCTGTCTCGCCTACCTGCCCCTGAAGATACACCTGCTTTCTTCACAGGTGTGTTGTCCAAACAGTTGTTCCATTCCGGCATATGCCATGTGCACCTGTGATATGTTTTCCCCTTTGTTTGGTTATTTAGATGTGCTTGGCGTTATCACTGGAGCATCCGACGCTGTTACGTATCACAACTCGAACAGGAGTGAGCCTTCCATAAAGCGGTGCGTTAGTATCAAAGATATGAGGTATGCTATCTTGCTCTGCCAGTTGTCTAATATTTATGTCGCTGTTCCAATTATCTTAGCTATTGTTTGACCATGTCTTGCCCATTGTGTAGTGGATACCAGATAACTATTGTCCTCTGGGGCGAACGTGCTATGGCTTTTGATGGAGATGCTGTTATCGAGCTAGGTCTGACTGGACCAGTCATTGTGCTGTTTGTTGGAACCCTTGTAAAGACCTATGAGGGTGAGTACTCTGCATAAGTTATTTGGGTGCCTGTTCTTTTGCCCGCGTGTACTCGCGTACCCTGATCTAGCTTTTGTAATGGCCTGCAGCTCGAAGGGGTGTAAGTGGGAGCGCGGCATGTCGTTGGTACATTAATGATGACATTTCAGAAATGCTGGAATTCACCCAGAGGTGTGTGGTGTTCCATTGATGTTCAGTTTCCTTGTGTGCCCTCCCTTGCCTAACTTGGTGTTTTTTTTCTGGATGTTGCCTGAAGGCTCCAAGGCAGGTTCTCTCCTGTAGAAAAAATTGTCCTTCAAGGACAGACAGCAGATGAGGTTAGTGCCCAGGTCAATTTGGAGACCAAGACAGTTGATGAACTTCTGGCCCTGAACATCCATAAGAACCAGGTCAATATCTTGTCCTTCTCCGTTTGTTCTGGTTTGTTCTATGGCGTGTTTCTTTGCATTCCTATTGAATATTGTTTTTACCCTCCGTCGTCTCCTTTGTAGGATGTGCGTTTTCGTTGCTCGGTTACATTGAGTGGCTTGATTCCTGGCCTGCGCTATTGGTTCATGTCATGCACAAAGTGCTACAAGACCTCACATCCATATGGGACCGTCTACAAGTGTACTGGTGCCGACTGTTCTTGCATCGGTGCAATGCCGAGGTAGTTATCTTTGTGCATACATGAGTTCGTTTCCACATCCTTTGTTCGTTTGGGTGTCTACCAAATTTGTGCTATGCTGCAGGTACTGGATCTGTTTCATGGGCAGAGACGATACAGGGGAAGCTGAATTCGTTTTCTTTGACCGGGCGGGCAAAGATCTTGTTGGTAGGTCTCTGATTACTCTGCTCCGTGATGGGAAGTCTAACACCGCTCCTCTTGATGAGATTGTCCAGACGGCACGCGAAGATTATTCTGTGCCCAAAGAGTTGTCTGCATTGGTTGGGCAAAGGCATAGCTTTGTAGTGTCCATCGCCTCAAAGAGCTTTTTACCTGACACGGAAGTGACATCGTTTCAAGTAAACAGGCTGGACTTGCCTGTTGAGCCAATCGTGCGGAATGCGGTTCTGTATCGTAAGGCAGATTCATCCGGGTTGTCTGGTGGCAGTACAAGTTCCTTTGCTGGTGCTGGTTTACCAACCAATGTGATACCCGCTGGATCGGTTCCATCTCTATCTATCGCAGACAGTGAGCACACTGATGAGCTTGTGCATGCTGGGGCAGGGCCAAAGGTGGGCTGCTCTCTCGAGAAGACATGTTTTCTGTTGCCGTGTAATCGTTTTGTTTGTGTGATTTGCCTTAACCAGTACTTATCTTGTTTCTAGGAGCCTACCACACCAAACTACAACAAGGGTCATCTTTCGCCAGCTTCTGTCAACAAAGGGTACGATAGCTGTTCCAGAAAAATTGCCCAACATGCTGTTATCAGATTGTTTTATATGTGTGATATGTGTGAGATGACTTGGGTAAGTTTGTTGCTTGTAGTGTCGGTGTAGAGAAGGTGCTGAGCGGTAATATGCCCAAGTTTGGATTGCGTAAACCGTTGTTCCCTGCTGCCCCTACTCAGGTCTTACAGATCATTTTCTTGGTTATTATTTATTTACACTTAGTCATGTGATTGTCGATTATTCAGCTCATGAGGTATATCTTTTTTTGTCTGCTAGGGGGCTGAAAAATTGGATGGCGGCTCCGTCACTCATGGTGGTGATCCTACTGCTACTGAGAGGTATCTTGCTTTGGTCTGAATAAATCTTTTGATGGTATGTGAGTCATTGCTGCTATGTTTCACATGATTGTTGTTTGCCTTCTAAGCGAATCAACGGGAGGCCTGGTGTCATAGGGGGCGACCCCTCTGCAGCTAAAAGGCCCAAGCTGTAGATCATATGCCCTGAGGAACCCTGCTCTTTTGGTATGCCTGTTAAATGCCTCTTATACCATCGGTTGCCTTATGTGTTCCGTCCGATTTGCTTCTTAGTTGAGTTTGTGTTTTTACAGGATTGCTTCGTGTTAGTCATGTGTCTGCTCAGAGTGATGCCCTAGCGAGTGAACATTTCAGCATGGATTAGATGGTGAAGCTCTCTCTAAGTCTACCGTCCCTTTTGTCGTGTCGTGTGGCTTATGATGAAGTGTTATGTTCTGCCAAATACTTTAGTCTGGTGTTCGCAAAAGACCAGTCGTTGTTAGTACTTGGACTGGCGTCGGTGTTTACTTTTGTGTGGTGCCATTTAGTTATTCGCTGCTGGTAAATGTAATGACTTGCCCGGATACCTGATTTCGTATGCTTGTTATTGTGTATACTGTTTCGTGCCTTCTTGCTTGGATCTTGCTTGTGTTCCATGGATGTTAACATTATTGTCTATGTTGATGCCTGTCACCCATGTCTGATTTGTATCTGGGTCATATGTATTGCCCACTGTGGTCCAGTATTCCAGTTGTTTGGCTGTCCGAAAGTGAGTTGTTATTGTACCTTCTAGCACCCCGTTTGAAGATAATTAGCTTCGTATGCTTTTTTTTGTTATGTTAACATTATTGTCTGTGTTGATGCCTGTCACCTGTGTCTGATTTGTATTTAGGACATATGTATTGCCCACTGTGGTTCAGTTGTTTGGCTGTCCGAAAGTGAATTGTTGCTGGACCTTCTAGCACACTGTTTCAAGATAACTAGCGTCCTATGCTTTCTTTGTTATGTTTGATCGGTTGTTTTGTCCTGTCGACAAGCTTTATAATCGGACGCCATCATTATTCCTCTCTATTTTTAATTTGACAGAGTTGTGGACTATTCATGTGCCTCGTGCCTTTGGGATGTTGGTTCGCCCTAAATATTTGTCTTACTGGCACCGTATTTTTTCCCTTTCCCTACAATAAAGTATAGGCTGAAGGCTAGCACGCACCATTCTCGCTTATGATAATTTGAAGCTGCGTGGGCCTGCGGGGTGTACGTGGGCTGTTTTGGACGTAAATGGGCTTGTGTGTACGTGCGTGATACTGTTGCGATGGGTCTAGTTGGTTTCACTATATGACACGAGCGTTCCTTTACTCGGTCTGCACTGACTGAAACCCTAGCTTAGCTCTAGACGGTTGGTGTCTGGCTCCTTTTGCCGACGGCGACGGTCGTCCACAGGAGCGGTGGATCTAGAGATGGATCCAAAGGTAAATGCATCTGCTTTTTCCTTATCGAAAATCTTTGCTGCTTCTTACTCTTCTATCCACTTGTTGTAGGTTACATCCCCGTCGGCGCCTCTTTATGTAGATCTGACTGGAATTTCTTCCACTCTGTGAAACCAGCCCATCTACTTGCGAATCTCCAGGTTGTGGTACCAATGAGGTGCCTTTGAGGATGGTCCTATCAAGAGTATACATATGGTGGTGACTGACGAGAAGGTAAATAGCTATTTATTTTCCAATCTTTTATAACTCGTATACTGATTACATTGGTTTGTCCTTCTCTGCATTATGTTCTCTTCGTGAGATTGGGATGCTCCCTTTTATCAACTGTGATTTATATAGTATGATTTATGTTTCTTTGTTTGTGATACTGATGGCTGATGTGTTTTGGCGCCTGTCTGTAGGATAATTTGCTGTTAGTTAGTTGTCTGATTTATTCTGCATGTGCATTCTTCTGTAGGGAAACCATGCCAATGCGACTGTGCCCAATGAGGCCGTGGACATGTTTGTGGACAGTCTACATGAGAGGAGCTTGTATGTGTGTGCCAGGTTTCATATTAAGTCCCCTGCAGTAATACTAAAGGCGGTGCAAGGCACTTATACATTATGGTTCACTGGATCAACAACTGCTCGTCGCCTCGATATTATTCCGGATGATCCTGTCCATTGGTCGTATGAGCTTACGCCGATCAACAATCTGCCTCCGGCCACAGATGTTCCTGCACGATTGGTTGGTATGTACAGCAAGCTTTTGTATGCACCATGTTTGGTGCGTGTTGATTGCTGATCGCTCTGTCAACTGTCTGTTGCTCTTATAGATGTCATCGGAGTCATAAGCAGTGTCTCTGATGTAGCATTTTTTCAACCGCCGCCTTGGACACAGGCTGTACCTGTGAGAGATGTCTTTGTTCGCGATCTTAGGTACGCGCCGTGTCCTGCCCTCCGTTAGGAGTACTGTATGAAATTTGTGTTAACTAGCTATCTAACTAATCCTGTGGCAACTCCGTTGTTTCAGTGGCTATGAAGTTAAAGTAAGACTATGGGGGGAGCATGCTTTTAGATTCAATGGTTCAGATGTTCTTTTGCGTGGAAGCACCGACACAGGCGTGATCATATTCTATGGAATGACCGTCCGCATGTATAATGGTAAAATCCGTTATCCGTTGGCACGTGTATTAATTGCTTCTGGTTTGATTTGTCTAACTAAGACAAAGATAATGTGTCTGCAGGGCGGAGAGGCTTAGCATCTAGGTCATCCACTGGGTGGTATCTAAATTAGGATATACCGGATATCAACGTTATGTATCTCTCAAGGTACGGTGCTGCTTTATTTGCGTTCTTTCTCTGTCGGTTGGGTCTCACCGAATAGCATTTTCATATAGCCATGCACAAGAGTTCCGTCCAATTGCAGAGGCTCCATTGCCTTTAGAGAGTGGTCTGAGGTCTTACCCTGACGATCACCACCCAAAGATGATTATGTGCAAGTTAAATAATTTTAACCTGTTTGAAAACAAGGTACATCATGTCCTGATCATATCAAATCTGTTGGATTATGTCATTCGGATGTATGCTCACTAACAGTGATATCTGTCTGTGTAGGGCCATGTATTTCGTTGTGCAGCGAGGATGACTAGGTTGTATCCCTTACCCATGTGGTGGTTTGTGTATTGCTCTCGATGCTTCCATAATGTGCTTCCTGGACCTGGCTCCGTCCCTTGTGCACCGGTCTATGTATGCACTCAAGGTTGCCAAGGGGTGGAACCTACGATCGGGTATGAGTTGTTCCTATATCCTTGATTACGATACATGATGCCTTCAATTATATTGATTTGTTTACTTTAACTTGCAATACAGGTACCGTATGTGTTTGGTGTGCACCGATGGCACGGATGAGGCCGGGTTTCTTCTGATTGGTAGAATAGCTCGAGATGTAGTTGGTACAACTGCCATGCAGGTGATACGGAACAATCAACCTGATGATGAACCAATCAAGAACTTGTTCCATGCCGTTGCTCGAACAAGGTTTCCACCAAAGGAGTTTAAAGCATTGTGCTCCATGAAGTTCAGGTTCGTTGTCCGGGTTACCCAAGACAGCTTCAGATCAAGGCGCCCGATGTTCCAGGTCATGGCAATTGAGTCTTGCGTTGCTCTAAAGCCGCAACGGTCGTCGCTTGATGTCACCGTTCCCCTTGGTGATTGATCAGTAGTCGTAACGGCTTCTTTTGGTGTGCCGTGCAGTACTATCATAACTAGACATGATGCTTGTATGGACTACCCTACCTTATTGTAAATTATGCTTGTATGGGCCAGCTTGGTGGCATACTGCCCTTCCCTATTATAAATTAGGCTTATAAATTAGGCTTGTATGAACTAGCCAGCCTGGTGGCTGGCTATCGGCTTATATTGTAAATTATGTATTATGAACAAGCTAAGCATTATGTATTATGAACAAGCTAAGCACTGGTCATGGTGAATGTCCTCTCATCTATTTTATTAGTTGTTCCTTTCTTTTCTCGTGTTATATATGTTATGTGCTCCTCGTTGTTTCATATGCTTATTGGCAAATGGCCTTTAGGCATTTTATTTGTTAGATTATTGAACTTACATTGATATGGTTGTGTACTTTGACTTGGTACTGACAATCAGAATATGGTTACTGGACATACATAACTATGTGCTGTGAACATGTGTCTAGAAGGCATTGATTTACTAACTTCTTTCCTTAGGAAATAATATTCACATGGTTATGTTGTGAGGTAATTATCATGTTGTTAGACTCACTGCTACTTTCTTGTAACATACGCTTTTAGGAATGATCTTATTCCAGTTAATTACATCTATCTTTCTTACACACTGTGTCAAACTATTGAAATTAGTATTTCAAATCATGTTAGAAAGAATAAACGATATTGCCGGTTCTCCAAGCTAAAATGATTCCTTCATAAGCTTTAATGTGTTTTGATAAAAGATGTGATCTTTTTGTTTTAAATTTTATTAACTAATTTGTAAAATGTTAATGGCAACAAAAAAGGGCTTGATGTTGGTATTAGATCGTCTCCTTAGTTGCGACTTGTTTGTTCCTCCTCTGAATAACAAGCATCTTTCGAATTTACTTTAGGACATGTGTTTTTCTTAAGCAACAATAAGTAGTTATGTAGCCATCGCCGTCCTTATTTATAGCAAAGAAACAATTGTCATTTTTTTAGTTGCCATATGGCTGTTACCTGTGCACGGGCTCTCGTTCGGGCCCAGTTTAGTATGGCAGGCCTTCGGCCTGGCCCGTTCGATACGTGCCTCCCCTATATACTACTATATAAACAATGCTAGGGCAGCCACTCTTTGCTTGTTCTTCCCTGCACTGTTTCGTGGCGGCGCCCTCTCCTCCTCCTACTCTGTACAAGGCAAGACCCTTCATCTTTTTTTTGATCTCGCTGGCTCGCTGGCTTCTGCAAAATTCGGCCATATTTTGGACACTTCCTTATGGTATCGTCGATCTGTGCATCCAGGCACCCCCAAGCTTTTCCTCGCGCGATGACAGCAGGCGCACGGAAGGCGCTCTTCTTCGTCGATGCGGTGAACAACGACCATCATGTTCGTTCAACGATGTCTCCAGCTGCCAAGGTAAATCCCGTTTGCTTGGTCGACTTTAAACCATGCCTGCTTTAGATCTGTCTGGCCCTTATGCGACTAGGCCTGTCGTTCGTCTATGACAATGAGAGAATACTTTGTTGACTTGTGTTTTGTGGTACAGCTATTCTGTAAGCTATGTTCTGCAGTCAACTGTATATCAAATTGTTTAGATACCGTGAATATCCTTTTTTATGCTATCCATGCTTGCCTTTGATTTGCTTCCTATCATGCCGTTTAGCTCCTTTGGTCCACCAGTTTGCCTTTGCTAATTATAGTTGACACACAACACTATTATTGTTTGAGAAATGCCTCTCAATAATGTGCCTGACATAATTAACATACTATTTACATTGTCGTTGTGCCGTCACAAAACTCTGATTTGTTTTCCAGCTTGCTGTTGCACATATGTTGTGCTCGATCTGAACCCGTCGCCAATGAAGCATAATACATTTCTATGGTCATGTATCTTTGGTAGTAAAATACTTCCCTGTATTTCTCTTGTTGTATAGATGACTTACCACTCTACATATTCTAAATAGATGAAGCATTCTGTCACAATTAGGCCACGGGCTATGCTTAGTGTCGTTCTTGCTGAAGTTGGTTTACCGGAGGTGAAATACAAGACCTGCTCATATTCCCGGGGCCGGGTGGTGGCTACTGCTATCTTCTGGCCATCGCGGTCGCATTCGTCAACACCAGCACCACATATGAGGATCAGTGGCGACCCAGATGTGGATGTCAACGAGGCCATATGAAAGTGCAACTATCCCTAGGTGGTTTTGGTAATTCATAACAACATATAGCTCATTGAGCTAATGCTATTCCAAGATGATTATTTCAGGAAAGCTCAATGATTGGCATGGCATGGATGTGAAAGTGGAACCCTCAAAATGCTAAGGACAAAGGATTGGCTCAAGCTCAAAAGCTCAAGACTCTTCATTTTATATTTTAGTGATGCAAGATCACATTGAGTCTTTAGGAAAAGCCAATACTATTAAGGAGGGATGAGGTGTTGCTTAATGAGCCTCTTGCTTCATGTGCTTAGTGATATGCTCCAAAACCCTCAACTACTTTCCCATATCCACATATGACCTAAACCCTAAGCCAAACTCGGTCCTACCGATTCTTCCTATCCGGCGCCACCGAGTTTCACTTGTCATTAGCCACTGCCAAACCCTAGCAATTCGGTTCTACCGATAAGGATCTCGGTCTCACCGAGATGGGGCTGCAAACTCTCTGTTTCCCTTTCGTAACTTTTCGGTCTTACCGAAAGAGCGAATCGGTCCCACCGAGATTGCAATGTAAACTCAGTGTTTCCCCTTTGTAACTTTTCGGTCTCACCGAGTTCCACTCGGTCTCACCGAAAGAGCAAATCGGTCCCACCGAGTTTGCCTGGCCAACTCTCTGGTTAGCTAATTACCAAATTCGGTCTCACCGAGTTTGTGTAATCGGTCTCACCGAGATTACGTTATGCCCAAACCCTAACCGAATCGGTCCTACCGAGTTGCATGTCAGTCCCACCGAAATTCCTAACGGTCACTAGGTTTACTATTTCGGTCAGACCGAGTTTTCTGATTCGGCCCCACCGAGATTGGTAAATTGTATGTAACGGTTGGATTTTGTGTGGAGGCTATATATACCCCTCCACCTCCTTCTCATTCGATGAGAGAGCCATCAGAACACACACACCATTCCAACTCATATGTTTTGAGAGAGAACCACCTACTCATGTGTTGAGATCAAGACATTCCATTCCTACCATATGAATCTTGATCTCTAGCCTTCCCAAGTTGCTTTCCACAAAAACCCTCTTTCCACCAATTCCAAATCCTATGAGAGCGAGTTGAGTGTTGGGGAGACTATCATTTGAAGCATAAGAGCAAGGAGTTCATTACCTACACACCATTTGTTACTTCTTGGAGAGTGGTGTCTCCTAGATTGGCTAGGTGTCACTTGGGAGCCTCCGACAAGATTGTGGAGTTGAACCAAGGAGTTTGTAAGGGCAAGGAGATCGCCTACTTCGTGAAGATCTACCACTAGTGAGGCAAGTCCTGTGTGGGCGATGGCCATGGTGGGATAGACAAGGTTGCTTCTTCGTGGACCCTTTGTGGGTGGTTGCTTCTTCGTGGACCCTTCGTGGGTGGAGCCCTGTGTGGACTCGCGCAACCGTTACCCTTGGGTGGAGCCCTGTGTGGACTCGCGCAACCGTTACCCTTCGTGGGTTGAAGTCTCCATCAACATGGATGTAGGATAGCACCACCTATCCGAACCACGGGAAAAATATCCGTGTCTCCAATTGCGTTTGAATTCTCCAAACCCTTCCCTTTACATTCTTGCAAGTTGCATGCGTTACTTTCCGCTACCTATATACTCTTTGCATGCTTGCTTGAATTATGTGATGATTGCTTAACTTGTCCTAAATTAGCTAAAATCTGCCAAGAACTAAAATTGGGAAAAGGTTAAGTTTTTATTTGGTCAAGTAGTTTATTCACCCCCCTCTAGACATACTTTCGATCCTACACCATACAAAATGCTGCTACCAGCTGCTTGGAACATCTTCAAACCACCATGGATATTAAGTTTGACTGCCCTCAGATGGAGAAAATTAAGACCAATATAAGCTACCTGTCCAACACTGTTGCCAAACAGTCCAGGAAGATCAGGAATCTGAAGGCTAAGGTGGGAAAAAGAAATCTCCGGGTCAGGGGCATTGCAAAGGGCTGGGGGTCACTTGTAGATGACATGCTCGGTTCTGCAGGGCGTATTGACAAGATGGCAGTCAACTACCTGCCTACAGGATCCTCTTCTGTTGTAGATGATGTGGCCTGGGATTGCTATCATCTTACTCAAGAAGCTGACAACCTTGCCTATCTAGCTGCCATGTCAACTGATGCAGTCAAGAGCGTTGGTGACTACCCATATGACACTGAGTCTGACTTTTCTGAATGTGACGAGTTTTATGTTTACTTCCCATCTGACCATGAGGGCCAGAACAGTGGTTACTACTCGTCGGACCTCGAGGGTGCTTGTGGTGCAAACTGCCTGTATGACGATTTCCTTAATGATGGATCCGACTGATGCTTCGATCGTGTGAGAACGTGCAAGTTCTTTTGGTTTATCAAGTAATATCAGCGTATCTGGCCCTGTTGCCTCTACAGAGATGTTATAAAGTACTGTGATGGCAACCTGCCCTACCCTTATTGTAAATTATGTATTGTCGGTCCTATGAGACAATCCTTGATGGTTGTATGATCGGTGCTACTAGACGGTCCACCCTATAGTTATTGTAAATTATGAACCAATTAAGTTGTAGCTCTGATGTTGGTCTTCTAATCTGTTCACGGTGCTATGTCTACTGCTTTGTTTCGTACACACATTATCTTTTGCCCTCTGACTTTTGCCAAAGTCATTGATAATACACTATTGTGGACCTCTCCTGTTCATTCGGCTTTCGTGGCGGCGCTATCCCCCTTTCCTGTAGCCAAGGCAAGTTCCTTTCCCTGCCTCCTTTGTCTCCCGATTAATTTCCTTCTGTTGGTTTGCTCCATGGTATGAGATTAATCTAAATGCATCGGCTGTTTTTCAATCTAAGGCTCGAAGCTTTTCCCCGCGCCATGGCACCACGCGCACGGAAGGAGCTGTTTTCCACCAGCGCAAGGAGCAGCGACCAGGGTCTTCGTTCAACGGCGTCGTCGGCTGGCAATGTGAGCCGTTTTCTTTGGTCGGATCTGCTACATGTGTGTTCTAAATTTGATATGGATCTTACCATATTGTTCAATATTTTGGCTACGATAGTTGTGGTCGAACAATCATACGACCGCCCTCCATATAACTTATTAAGTACATGGTTGAAACCAGCACACCAGTCTTTTGTTGTAGCAAATGGTCTTTAGGCAATTTATTTGCTGGATTCTTGAGCTTACTTTGATGGTACTAATTTTGCTAGTTGGAAGCATAAAATGAAAATGCATATTCTTGGACATAACCCCGCTGTTTGGGCTATTGTGTGTGTTGGTTTGCAAGGTGACTTCTTTGACGGGAGAGAACCAAACCGTGAAGCTACCGCGGATGAGTTGAAGATGTTGCAATACAATGCTCAAGCTTGTGATATTCTCTTCAACGGATTGTGCCCCGAAGAATTCAACAAAATCAGCCGCCTTGAGAATGCAAAGGAAATTTGGGACACTTTGATTGATATGCACGAAGGTACCGACTCCGTCAAGGAATCCAAGTTGGATGTGCTTCAAAGCCAACTTGACAAGTTCAAGATGAAGGATGGTGAAGGTGTCGCTGAAATGTACTCTAGGCTTGCTCTCATCACAAATGAGATTGCCGGCTTAGGAAGTGAAGAGATGACCGATAGATTCATCATCAAGAAGATCCTAAGAGCCTTGGATGGAAAATATGATACCGTGTGCACATTGATCCAAATGATGCCCAATTACAAAGATCTCAAGCCAACGGAGGTGATTGGAAGAATTGTTGCTCATGAGATGTCACTTAAGGATAAAGAGGAACTTCACAACAAATCAAGTGGTGCCTATAAAGCCTCATGTGAAGCCCCTACATCATCAAGTGAGAAACAAGACTTCAATGAAGAATTGAGCTTAATGGTGAAGAACTTCAACAAGTTCTACAAGAGTAGAAGCAAAGATAGAAGCTCCAAGTCAAGGTCCTACAATGACAAAAGATCTTCTAGTAGAGAGCGAAACTGTTACAATTGTGGAAGACCCGGACACTATTCCAATGAGTGTACGGCTCCCTACAAGAGAAGAGAAGATTCTCCAAAAAGAAGAAGCAAAGGATCACCACCAAGAGAGAGAAGGAGTAAAGATGATCGTTATGAACGAAGATACTCACGGAGAAGCAAGGATTCGGAAAGGAAGGAAAAATCATCAAGGAGCTACACAAGACGAAGACATCAAGCTCATGTTGGTGAATGGGTATCCGGCTCCGACTCCGACAGCCACTCCGAGAGAAGTTATCACTCCGACTCCGAAGATACTCAAGATGAAGGTGTTGCCGGTCTAGCACTTGTGTCAACCAACTCCTATGACATATTTGACTCACCAAATGAAGGAATTGGAAGATGCTTCATGGCCAAAGGTCCTAAGGTAACACACCCCGAGTATGTTGATTTCAATAGTGATGAAGATGACTTGTTAGGTGATGATTTGCTTGGTGACAACTCTAGTGATGAATACTATGATGAAAGACCAATTAATCATGCTAAAACGAGTGACAATGATAAGGAGAAGATTGAGGCTCTAACTAAAGAACTAAAAACTCTTAAGTTAGCTCATGACACTATCTTCGAAGATCATCGAGAACTTTTAAGAGCTCATGAGAAACTACGCTTTGAAAAGCTCAATCTTGAGCAAGAGCATGAGTTCCTAAAGGCAATCAATGATGATCTCCGCAAGAAAAGTTCTTCTTACATTGCCAAGCGTTTACTCTTATCCACTTACATGCCTCAAGTCAAGTCTAACAAGAAAGATTCTTCCTCTAGTAGTAACAATGATCATGCTAAATCCAATATTGTTGCTTCTAGTAGTTCTCTTGATTCCACTAATGATTCTCTTAGCCAAGTTACACTTGAGCAAGAAAATAGCTTATTGAAGGGAATTATAGAGAAAGGAGTGTACAAAAGCCTTGACGGGAGTAAGCAATTCGAGGAAATTGTGCGCAAGCAAGGAATGCACCGGAAGAATCAAGGTGTTGGTTTTGAACGAAAGTTCAATGCCAATGGAGTTGAATGGGAAGAAGATCAATACCCCAAGACAAAGTTTGTCCCTCAACAAGAGAAGTATACTTCTTTCAAGGGGACACAAGCTCAAGATGATCTTCCACCACAAGACTACGAGCAAAAAGGCAAGGACAAGCTTCAAGAGGAAATTGATGCATTTGAAGAAGCTCCTAAGACCTTAGTCAAGTGGATTCCCAAGACTACTTCAAGTTCCACTTCATCAAGTACGACTACAACTCCAAGGATTCCCATCAAGATGATGTGGATCCAAAAGAAGAAGAACTAGAGAGTTCTTGGGGGTGACTCCGCCAACATACTTCACTCTTATCATTTTGGAAAGAACAAGTGCAATCAACTTCCACATCTTGCACTAGTTCAAGGAGTCACAAACCCTCTTGTTGGTAAGACAAGGGACAAGGTAACCTAAAAGTTTTCATGGACATCATCTTTTGTGTGCATCACTCTATGTCTATGGATATCCTTGTTTGTTCCTTGTGGGACTAACCCATGTAGGTATTGAAAGTGCAATTCACTCAAATGGATAGCTCCAAGAGATCTACATCAACATTGAGCATTCACATCTTCATTATCTACATGAAGTCATCATCGACAAAACCCAAGGTTAGTTCATCCCTCTTAGGGGGGGATATCACATCTAGGGAGAGCTTTACTCTAAGACTTGAGCTAAAGCAACTCTAAAGATGTGAACAAATCAATGCTTTATGTAAAAGTGGTAACCCCACTTGAGCTTAAACGATGAGTATGACCTATGATCAAGTGTTCTCACTTGACTCCTGAGTCAATATACTCATATATAGATGACTAGTCATCGCAAATTGCTTGATAGATGCTAGAATTGGTTGTGCATGCCTTGCCACATATTTCATTTGCCATCTTATTGTGTGAGCATGCTGGTTGCATAATTTACTCATTCGAGGACATCCACTTGTTTTTTTGATTGTTTGGTTTTATCTTCTTTTGCCAAGTGGATGGACAAGAATGCCTAAGAACCTCCTCTAGCTATCTATGCTTTTCTCGTCTCAAACTCTATTCATGCTGCATCACAAAATTTGATCAAGTCAGATTCGAACCACTCTGTGTGAGGAGCGCTCGGAGTCCCCGATTCGTCATAGACTTAAACTTCCAAAACCTCTTTATGATTCTTGGTCTGACCGATACTCCACTTTCGGTCCTACCGAGATCATTAAGTTGATCTAGGTTTTCGATCTTGGTGCAACCGATTTGAACCTTTCGGTCACACCGAGTTTCAGTAACTGCACGCAGTTATGAATCTCGGTGCCACCGAGTTGTTCCACTCGGTCACACCGACAGGGTCGGGCTATATATAGTCACGGGCAAAATTTGGAAATTTCTCCGAACTCCTTCGCCCGCGCGATAGCCTGCTCTGCCCTCGAGGTCTCCGGATCGTCTTCTTGCCGCCAGCAGCCTCCAGTCGCTGGTCTCCGTCGCCGTCAACGGGAATTCTGCCCCGCCGTTGCCGCCGTAGCAAGTCCCCACCGAACTAGGGTATGGACTTGATCTTTGTGCTATTCCTCAATCTGATTCCTAGCACATTGTGATCATATTGTTTCTAGCCACGTTTGATAAACTTCTATCCAGTCAAAACACTCATAGATTAGGTTTGATTCGAAAATTCTAGGTTTAGGTTTCCGCCGAAACTATCTCGGACCCACCGAGTTGAAAAACTCGGTCCCACCGATTTGGCTTATGCCATTGCACAAGTGAGACTCGGCCTGACCGAGAATTACTTATCGGTGTGACCGATTTTTGAACTCAGTGAAACCCTTGCAGTCTCGGTGCCACCGAACTGTGACTCGGTCCTACCGAGTTCACTAGTTTAGGTTCCAAAACTGCTTCGGTATCACCGAGTTTGAAAATCGGTAGATCCGAGATGATTTCAGTGGGAAACTAAAACTAAGTTTTTGGATCATTCTTTTTGCAAAAATCTCTGCATTTTGTGATGCTCATCCACTCTATCTCCTCTATAATCTATTCACGGGGTCAGCACTCAGTTTGCAGCATGTCAGACCAGAGTGATAGCCAGAATCTGTCAGAGCAGCAAGTGGTGATGAGTGAGGGAACTAGTCCCTCCAGTTCATCTGATGAAGGCATCAGGAGCACTCCTAGCAATTTGCCAAAGGCTGCCACGAGACAAAGGAAGAAGAAAACTTCAGACTCTGAAGATGAGGACTATGTGGCAGAGGAAGAGGCCACTTCCAAGAGAATTGAGCCAGCTCAAGGCACTAAGCCAGGTCTGAAAATCAAAAGGCCAGCAGGCAGGCAGCCCATGTCAAAGGCAAGAGCCTCAACTTAGAAGCCCACTCCCCAAGAGCCAGTTGCAGCTGAGGGCAAGAAAAGGAAGGAGAGGGTGAAGAAGACTGTGCCTAGAGTGCTTGGAAAAGCTTCCATCATGGAAGAAGAAGAGGAAGAAGAGGTAGCTGCACCAGCACCCAAGGCACCCAAGCTGATGGGTGATGCCATAAGGTCAGGGGGAGCTGCATCCAAGCCCAAGGAAGCACCTAAGGCTGCATCTAAGCCTAAGAGTGCACCAAAGAGAAACACAAGAAGCATCCCAGCCACTGAGAAGAACAAGGCCCCAGTGCCTGAAGCTGCAGAGGAAGAGGAAGAGAATGTCCTTCGGAAGCTCAAGCCCAAGATCCCAGACCACAACGATGCTCATCCTGTGGCTGAGGATATGAAGCTCAGGAGAGACTCAGGGCTCAGGAAGTGGAGAGAAGCAGATCCATATGCTTCTAGGAGAAGGACTATAGTGGACTACAGGTTTCATACCAAGGAGCAGCAGGATTTCTATGAGACAGTGCTACTTGACAAGAAGCCAATTGTATGTGACATGAGATGGGTCGACTGGACCTATATCAAGGACAATGAAGAGTACTACCCTGGAGTATTTGATAGCTTTAGTGCATGTGGAGTTGCAGACTTTGTTGGGCAGAAGCTCACAAAGTGGAACAAGGAGCTAATCATGCAATTCTACTCCACAGCACACTTTTATCCGGATGGCAGGATCACATGGATGTCAGAGGGTACAAGGTACCACTCTACTGTTGAGGAATGGGCGAAGCTGATCAATGCCCCAGAGGAGTAAGCAGATGACTTGAACATTTATGCCAAGAAAAAGATGGACCACAACTCCATGTCCAACATGTACAAGGAGATTCCGAATGAAGCACTTGACACGTTCAAGTTTGGGTCAGTGCATTATCTGCTATCAGGATTGCCTACGATCAACTGGATCCTTAGGCACACCCTTCTGCCCAAGTCTGGAGATCACAAGATGATCAGAGGTCACGCGATCAATTTGCTTCATGTCTTTGACGTGCCTCAGAAATTCAAAGTCATGAGCCTCATAGTGGAAATAATCAAAAGGACTGCGGCAGATCAAAAGAGGAGCTATGGATATGCCCCTCAGATTCAGGAGCTCATCAACTCCAAGATGGGCACGGGTGTATATTTGTTGGATAAGGAACACCTGCCCATCCGTCCAGATTTCGAAGATAATCAAGTTGTTATGATTGAGAATGAACCATTATCTGCCCATGCACAAGCTCAGAAGGAGAAGGCGAAGAAGGAGAAAGCTGCCAGGATGCCTACTCAAGCGGAGGCATCTGATTACTTCCTGAAAACCAAACAAGAGCAGCTTGGTTACCTGATTGCGTCCACCCTACGGATTGAGCAGAGTATAGCCACCCTGACTCAGAACCAGGCGAGTTTAGAGAGGATCATGGAACAGAGGTTCTATGACTTGGACATCAAGGTGACAGAGATACAGACTGCCGTGGAGCAGCTCCAGGAGGACATGAATGAGAGGAGAGGTAGGACCACGACTGATGCTTTTGTGAGGGTGCCACGAGGTCCGAGGTTGTCTGCACTGCCAGTTGCTGACACCAGAGCTACAACGTCTGCACCAGCCACAGCCTCAGTTCCACCAGCTCCAGCATCCACTTCAGCCTCGACTCCGACCACGTCTACCGAAGGCTTCTTCCTTGGAGTGCTCCGAACTCCACCACCACCTGAAGATCAAGCCTGAGCGTCGATCTAGTGCTATGCATTTTCTAGGAACTTTTTGGTAACTTGTTGCCAAAGGGGGAGAAGATGTATAGATCATAGGCTTCGAGAGAGAGAGAGAGTGTTGCTTTTCTCTCTTGCTTTATTTGGTGGTTTTTCGAACTTATCTGCTTTTGAGTGCTTGATACTACGTCATTATTTGTGAGACATTGATGATCATGTGTTTGATCATAAGCTACACTTAATGCTTGCTTAATGCCATTATCCTATCTATCTTGTGTGATCATTCATTATTCTTGGTGATGAGTGCATGTATTTCATTCTTATCATTTTGAGCGCTCCACCAAGATGTATGTGACATGGAAGAGTAACCCATGACTCTAACTCTTTGTGCATTTGCAGTCCAAAGCAAATTTTAAATATGCACAATTTAGGGGGAGCTCTTACTTATCACATACTTCTCAAAGCGACGATATATTTCCAGCTTGCTGTTGCACATATGTTGTGCTCGATCTGAACCCGTCGCCAATGAAGCATAATACATTTCTATGGTCATGTATCTTTGGTAGTAAAATACTTCCCTGTATTTCTCTTGTTGTATAGATGACTTACCACTCTACATATTCTAAATAGATGAAGCATTCTGTCACAATTAGGCCACGGGCTATGCTTAGTGTCGTTCTTGCTGAAGTTGGTTTACCGGAGGTGAAATACAAGACCTGCTCATATTCCCGGGGCCGGGTGGTGGCTACTGCTATCTTCTGGCCATCGCGGTCGCATTCGTCAGCACCAGCACCACATATGAGGATCAGTGGCGACCCAGATGTGGATGTCAACGAGGCCATATGAAAGTGCAACTATCCCTAGGTGGTTTTGGTAATCCATAACAACATATAGCTCATTGAGCTAATGCTATTCCAAGATGATTATTTCAGGAAAGCTCAATGATTGGCATGGCATGGATGTGAAAGTGGAACCCTCAAAATTCTAAGGACAAAGGATTGGCTCAAGCTCAAAATCTCAAGACTCTTCATTTTATATTTTAGTGATGCAAGATCACATTGAGTCTTTAGGAAAAGCCAATACTATTAAGGAGGGATGAGGTGTTGCTTAATGAGCCTCTTGCTTCATGTGCTTAGTGATATGCTCCAAAACCCTCAACTACTTTCCCATATCCACATATGACCTAAACCCTAAGCCAAACTCGGTCCTACCGATTCTTCCTATCCGGCGCCACCGAGTTTCACTTGTCATTAGCCACTGCCAAACCCTAGCAATTCGGTTCTACCGATAAGGATCTCGGTCTCACCGAGATGGGGTTGCAAACTCTCTGTTTCCCTTTCGTAACTTTTCGGTCTTACCGAAAGAGCGAATTGGTCCCACCGAGATTGCAATGTAAACTCAGTGTTTCCCCTTTGTAACTTTTCAGTCTCACCGAGTTCCACTCGGTCTCACCGAAAGAGCAAATCGGTCCCACCGAGTTTGCCTGACCAACTCTCTGGTTAGCTAATTACCAAATTCGGTCTCACCGAGTTTGTGTAATCGGTCTCACCGAGATTACGTTATGCCCAAACCCTAACCGAATCGGTCCTACCGAGTTGCATGTCAGTCCCACCGAAATTCCTAACGGTCACTAGGTTTACTATTTCGGTCAGACCGAGTTTTCTGATTCGGTCCCACCGAGATTGGTAAATTGTATGTAACGGTTGGATTTTGTGTGGAGGCTATATATACCCCTCCACCTCCTTCTCATTCGATGAGAGAGCCATCAGAACACACACACCATTCCAACTCATATGTTCTGAGAGAGAACCACCTACTCATGTGTTGAGATCAAGACATTCCATTCCTACCATATGAATCTTGATCTCTAGCCTTCCCAAGTTGCTTTCCACAAAAACCCTCTTTCCACCAAATCCAAATCCTATGAGAGAAAGTTGAGTGTTGGGAAGACTATCATTTGAAGCACAAGAGCAAGGAGTTCATTACCTACACACCATTTGTTACTTCTTGGAGAGTGGTGTCTCCTAGATTGGCTAGGTGTCACTTGGGAGCCTCCGACAAGATTGTGGAGTTGAACCAAGAAGTTTGTAAGAGCAAGGAGATCGCCTACTTCGTGAAGATCTACCACTAGTGAGGCAAGTCCTGTGTGGGCGATGGCCATTGTGGGATAGACAAGGTTGCTTCTTCGTGGACCCTTTGTGGGTGGTTGCTTCTTCGTGGACCCTTCGTGGGTGGAGCCCTGTGTGGACTCGCGCAACCGTTACCCTTGGGTGGAGCCCTGTGTGGACTCGCGCAACCGTTACCCTTCGTGGGTTGAAGTCTCCATCAACGTGGATGTAGGATAGCACCACCTATCCGAACCACGGGAAAAACATCCGTGTCTCCAATTGCGTTTGAATTCTCCAAACCCTTCCCTTTATATTCTTGCAAGTTGCATGCTTTACTTTCCGCTGCCTATATACTCTTTGCATGCTTGCTTGAATTATGTGATGATTGCTTGACTTGTCCTAAATTAGCTAAAATCTGCCAAGAACTAAAATTGGGAAAAGGTTAAGTTTTTATTTGGTCAAGTAGTCTATTCACCCCCCTCTAGACATACTTTCGATCCTACACCATACAAAATGTTGCTACCAACTGCTTGGAACATCTTCAAACCACCATGGATATTAAGTTTGACTGCCCTCAGATGGAGAAAATTAAGACCAATATAAGCTACCTGTCCAAAACTGTTGCCGAACAGTCCAGGAAGATCAGGAATCTGAAGGCTAAGGTGGGAAAAAGAAATCTCCGGGTCAGGGGCATTGCAAAGGGCTGGGGGTCACTTGTAGATGACATGCTCAGTTCTGCAGGACGTATTGACAAGATGGCAGTCAACTACCTGCCTACAGGATCCTCTTCTGTTGTAGATGATGTGGCCTGGGATTGCTATCATCTTACTCAAGAAGCTGACAACCTTGCCTATCTGGCTGCCATGTCAACTGATGCAGTCAAGAGCGTTGGTGACTACCCATATGACACTGAGTCTGACTTTTCTGAATGTGACGAGTTTTATGTTTACTTCCCATCTGACCATGAGGGCCAGAACAGTGGTTACTACTCGTCGGACCTCGAGGGTGCTTGTGGTGCAAACTGCCTGTATGACGATTTCCTTAATGATGGATCCGACTGATGCTTCGATCGTGTGAGAACGCGCAAGTTCTTTTGGTTTATCAAGTAATATCAGCGTATCTGCCCTGTTGCCTCTACAGAGATGTTATAAAGTACTGTGATGGCAACCTGCCCTACCCTTATTGTAAATTATGTATTGTCGGTCCTATGAGACAATCCTTGATGGTTGTATGATCGGTGCTACTAGACGGTCCACCCTATAGTTATTGTAAATTATGAACCAATTAAGCTGTAGCTCTGATGTTGGTCTTCTAATCTGTTCACTATGCTATGTCTACTGCTTTGTTTCGTACACACATTATCTTTTGCCCTCTGACTTTTGCCAAAGTCATTGATAATACACTATTGTGGACCTCTCCTGTTCATTCGGCTTTCGCGGCGGCGCTATCCCCCTTTCCTGTAGCCAAGGCAAGTTCCTTTCCCTGCCTCCTTTGTCTCCCGATTAATTTCCTTCTGTTGGTTTGCTCCATGGTATGAGATTAATCTAAACGCATCGGCTGTTTTTCAATCTAAGGCCTCAAAGCTTTTCCCCGCGCCATGGCACCACGCGCACGGAAGGAGCTGTTTTCCACCAACGCAAGGAGCAGCGACCAGGGTCTTCGTTCAACGGCGTCGTCGGCTGGCAATGTGAGCCGTTTTCTTTGGTCGGATCTGCTACATGTGTGTTCTAAATTTGATATGGATCTTAGCATATTGTTCAATATTTTGGCTACGATAGTTGTGGTCGAACAATCGTACGACCGCCCTCCATATAACTTATTAAGTACACGGTTGAAACCAGCACACCAGTCTTTTGTTGTAGCAAATGGTCTTTAGGCAATTTATTTGCTGGATTCTTGAGCTTACTGTGATATGGCCATGTACTTTGCCTTGCTGCTAACAATCAGAATATGGTTATTGGACAGACATAACTATGTGGTGATATTTGCTTACAACATATGCTGCCAGAAATGGTCTTATTCCAATTAGTTAGTTTGAGATTTTGTATGCTCTGCGTCAAACTAATGGAATTTATCTCTCCAATCATCTTAGAAAAAATAGGCGATATTGCCGATTCTCCATGCTCAAATGATTATGTCATTAGACCTACACAACAAGTAGCTAATTATTATAAGGTTATAATTGGTTCGTGCCGATGAAATCAAACTACATAATAAATTCATGCTCATGTTTATTAGTTCCAGATTCCAATAGGTTTTAAAAAATTGTCCATGCATTTTTTTAAAAATTTCATGTGCTCCAACAAAAATTGTGATGTGTTTGCTTCATACTTCATTGAATTTTTTTGTAAAATGCTCGTGGGGATAAATAATGGCTCACTGTTAATCGGTGTCAGAATTTCGAATAAAAAAACATACTTCTTATAAGTCGTGTGTTTTTAGTAAAGTGTTCACGTATTTTATAAATATTCATTGGCGTTTACAGGAACTATGATCATAAATATGTTCTTGTGATTTCACAAAAGAGTTCTAGCCATGTTAACTTATCTAGAAAATACAAACGTATGGAAGGACCGACGAAACAAAAGGCGGAATCAGACAAACTGATCAGATGTAACTTCTACCGCCACAACAAATAATAGCTTATTATCCTAGGTACAAGATATCTGCTTGCAAGAAATAGAAAAACACATATTAGTTTAGCATAGCCCCGGCCTTACCTGGTCCCTGGCCCATTAACAGCCTAATCGGCCGCTGGCATGCATAAGTCGAGGCCTCCAAAACGAAGAAACCACGCGGAACAGCTCGTCTCTCCCCGAATCCTATCGCTGCTTTCCTACTTCCTCCGACGCACAGGTGCGCCGCCGCCCCTCTTCCTCCCTCCCTCTCTTCTGCGCTGCCGACCCTCTCCAGCTATTCCGTGCCCCCGGACCATCTCCCTCGATCTCGCGCGCCGCTAGCCCATCTCCCTCTTTCTTGCGTTCTAGCTAGCTCTCCCTCGATCCATTTTCTAACCCCCTCGCTCGATCTTCAGGTTAGAAGGGGAAACAGTTGCAGGGTCTACGTGCTACCCCGGCGCGGCGGCAGAGCGAAGCACGGCCATCTCTCTTGAAGGTACAAACCCGTCTTCTTCTCCCCTTGTATATCTTTTTGTTCCAACTGTTGTTGTGTGCTACATCTTTTTGTTTAATTTGCTGTTGTCCAGCACATCTTTGCAATATGTGATAATGCGTAATAATTTTGGTAGCATGCATCAACTGTAGATGGTCAAGAAGATGAACTGTGTGCTGTCAAATGTGTTAACTATGTGCACTTTGTTGAAAACTGTATATCGTGTAGATGTACAAATATATTCAATGCATTCATTCCTCTATCTTTCGTTATCTATTTTCTCCCTGCCCCAGTAGACAGCGTATGGACGGCATGGGCGTTGGGGATGTTTGCGAGAAGGGATCTCCAGGCTTGGCATCGTCAAGCACAACACCCTCTGAACCAAAGGTAACAAACTGAACCTCTGGTATAACTAATTGTTCCCATGCCCTGTCATGCTGACCGTCTTATTAATTCATTGGTACGCCTAAATATGCCTAGGAACCTCTGCTTAACTACTGTTTCTTGGTGAATTAGAAACCCTGTCTGGCAGTAGGTGGTCAACTGTGCAGCGACTTTAGTCTTGCCTGTCATTTGGGGAAAAACTCGCTGTCATGTTTTATGACCAAGCAATTTAATCAACTATATATGATATACCTGCTCCGTTTTCATGTTTGTTCAATTCCATATCACTGCCTTTCAAAGGAAGAAAGGCCTTCTTGTCATATTTGAGCCTATGTGTGTGAGCTATGTTCAGAGAAGCTGCTCAAGGAATTGTCTAATTATTCTTTATGTTATAAGAATTGGCTACTCAAAAATGCTATTCATTTTTTAAAGACAGAAGCTGTAATTTATGTAGTAGAAACATGTTAGTGGGATATGTGCGAAGGAAGTAGTTTCCAGATATACTTTGTTTAGCTTGATGTTTTTATGTAATATATGT
The DNA here is from genome assembly GCF_018294505.1 of Triticum aestivum. NCBI lineage: Eukaryota > Viridiplantae > Streptophyta > Magnoliopsida > Poales > Poaceae > Triticum > Triticum aestivum. The sequence goes on from NC_057812.1 coordinate 624,744,873, forward strand.
TGGCCGCATCTATTGCCTGCTAACGCCACTCCCTTGCAGTGTTCATGATTGTTGTAAAACAACATGTCTTAATGAGACTAAAGTTATTAACCGATGTATTCTGTTTCTAATTGATTGGTTCATACTGATCGATAGGCAAACAAATTTAGTTTCACCAACAGAACTTAATACTTATTTTTCCCTGATTTATAACTCAATGCAATATATTGTGAGATTATCCCTTTGTTAAGCAAATATTATATCCTTTTATTTCCTTTGCAGGAAGATGGCCATGTAATACTGATTCCCCATTCCCACATCTTCGCCCTCATGCTGCAAGCTCTGAAGTTGCCGCCTGCGAATTACCATCATAAGACATATCCGGGTAACAACTCTCGTGTTACGGTTACTTTTAATTCATCATTACAGTTGATCGATGGTTTGCGTGTTCGAACGTCGATATCTGGTGTGATCTCAAACAACTATGATGAAGCAGAAGACAGTGCTGCTATCGCAGCCATTAGGTTTATGGAGAATGCATGTGGCAAGGAAATCAGGGACTATCACTACACCCACGTAGAAAGGCTGGAAAATCAAGTCACACTCCTGGAGCGGTACCTGGATGAAGCAAAAAAGAGAATCAAGAAGGTACGCAAAGGATGGTTCTATGCTGTCAGATACATGAGCTCGTATTCTACTCAGATACAAAATACGACAGCTGCTCGTCGCCTAAGAGGGCAGGACAGCACCAAAGGGGCGATGAAAACAGCACTCGCAAGCACAAGAAAGTTGGCAAAAAGACTACGTTGTATTGGCCTGAAATCGGAGCAGTGCCTAGAGACTACAGATAGTATCTGGTGAGCTCTGTTCGGCACATCGTACCCAGTATGTTTATGAACCATTGCCTTTGTAATGGAAAGTACCACCTGGTATCATGTAGCTCTTCTCACTTTGTTTTGAGCAAGGCACAGAGATTATGCTTCTATGAACTAGCTTGTTGGCAGACTGCCCTTCCTTACTATAAATTATGCTTCTATGAACCAGCTTGGTATCAGACTACCGTCCCATGTTGTAAATTATGTATTATGTATTATGAACGAGCTAAAGCAATGGTCGTGGTAATTTTTCTCTCATCTATTTTATTCATTGTTTCCTTGTTTTCTCATGTTATATATGTTCTGTGCTCCTCATTGTTTCATGTATTTATTGACAAATGGCCTTCGGGCAATTTATTTGTTATATATTATAACTTACAGTAATAAGACTGTGTAATTTGCCTTGGTAATAACTGTTCAATATTGTGAAAGATAGACAAAAAGCAGAGTTTCTGTATGGAGAGGAAGAAGCTAGAAGTAGAGGGTTACATGGGCCTGGGCCTTACACGGCTCTAGACTACAGCCTATACATGTGTACACAGGGTGCTCCCTTAACACCCCCCCTCAAACTCAAGGTGGGTCAGTAGCATCTGATACACCGAGTTTGCAAATGTGAAACCTATGCTGATCTCTAGTTTGAGCCTTTGTGAAGAAATCTGCAACTTGAAGCTCTGATGGGACATACTGGAGATTAATAGTTGATTGTTGGCAATGAGATCGAGTGAAGGAGGCATCCACACCAATGTGTTTGGTCAGCTCATGCCTCACTGGATCATTAGCAATCTGAATGGCAGCAGTATTGTCGCAAAGAAGAGTTGTGGGTGTAGGGCATGGAACACCAAGATCAGCCAATAGCCAACGAAGCCACACAATCTCAGATGTCGTAGTAGAAAGTGCCCGAAGCTCTGCCTCAGCGCTAGAGCGTGACACTGCAGTTTGCTTCTTGGATTTCCATGCAATAAGAGACGTCCCAAGAAATATGCAATAGCCAGTGACAGAGCGACGATCGACTGGGTCACTTGCCCAAGTGGAGTCGGAATAAGCATGAAGCTGCAGCTGACTCGAATGAGCATAGAACAAGCGGCGGGATGCAGTCCCCCTTAAATATCGAAGCACTCGAAGTAGATGGCCATAATGAACTGAGGTAGGAACACTGACAAATTTACTGAGAATATGGATTGCATGAGCAATGTCAGGCCTTGTCACTATAAGATACACCAGACTGCCTACAATGTGACGGTACCGAGAGGGATCCTCAAGAGGAGTGCCATCAGTAGGACGCAACTGCAGATGAATCTCCATGGGTGTCACAGCAGTGCGTGAGTCGGTAATACCCGAGCGAGAAATCAAATCTTGAGTATACTTTTGTTGGGAGATATAGTAACCATCATCTGTGTGCTCGATCTCAATTCCTAGAAAATAATTGAGAGGCCCCAAATCTGACATCTTGAATTGCTCACTCAACTTCTTTTTAACAAAAGCAATATACCCAACATCATCTACAGTGATCAACATGTCATCTACATAAAGCAGAAGTAATGTACGACCATGCTTAGATGTATGAATGAAGAGTGCAGGGTCATGCTCACTAGGAGAAAAACCAGCGGCTTGAACCACTGAACTGAACCGCTCAAACCAGGCACGCGGGGCTTGCTTGAGCCCATAAAGAGCCTTTCGAAGGCGACAAACATGACCTGGTGGAACCTCAATACCCAGAGGTGGCTGCATATAAACTTCCTCATGCAGATCGCCATGAAGAAAGGCATTCTTCACATCCATTTGAGAAATCTTCCATGACCTATTCGCAGCCACAGCAATCAAAGTGCGAACGAAAGTCATATGAGCAACTGGAGCAAAAGTCTCATCATAATCTCTCCCATGGGACTGCTGAAAACCTCTTGCAACTAGTCGGGCCTTATAGCGTTCAACAGAACCATCTGACTTGGTTTTCACCTTGTACACCCATTTGCAAGTGATAGGGACAGACCCAGGAGGTAATGGTAGCAGATCCCATGTACCAGTACACTCTAGGGCTGCAAGCTCATCAGACATCGCCACTTGCCACTCAGGTGACACAACTGCCTCATGGTAAGTGCTAGGCTCATACACTGCCCCTACACAGAAGTCCTCTTTGTATCTGTCAGGAATCTCAAGAGAGGAACGATCACGAAGAGCATACCTTGTTGTCTGGGAGGAATCGCCAGTGCAATGATCAATAGTACTGGCCGGAGGAGAAGAAGACAAGGGAACAGATGACTGTATATCAGATGGAACTCGAGGGCGGCGGCTGTAATGGAAAGGAAGGCTATCTAGAGGTGGAGCTGATGGAAGAAATTTTGGAGTTGGAACTGGCAAAAGGGGAGATGACACATGTGATGAAGGTGGATCTGATGTCAAGACAGATGATGCTGACCAGAGACAAATTCATCTGAAAAGATTGGTGGAAGAGAGAAAGGAGGTAGACTCTAAAGTGGTCGAGGATGATGATCTAGTTGAATCGGAATAGAAGAAGGGTTGATCCTCAACAAAAGTGACATCACGAGAAAAGCGAATGCGGCGAGCAGAAAGATCGTAACAACGGTAACCCTTATGCTCAAGACTGTATCCAAGGAAAACACACATAACAGATTGTGCAGTTAGCTTGGTACGCTCACGAGGCGCTAGAAGAACATAGCAAGTACAGCCGAAAACATGAAGATGGTCATACATGGGAGGAGAACCGAACAAAACCTCACCAGGACACTTTCCCTAAAGACGAGAAGAAGGTTGCACATTTATAAGGTAGACAACAGTTGAGATAGCTTCACCCCAGAAATGAATAGGGACAAATGAAGAAATCAAAAGGGTGCGGGCTGTCTCAATAATATGGCGATGCTTACGCTCGGCAACACCATTCTGAGCATGAGCACCAGGAAATGAGAGCTGAGGGAGAGTACCCTCAGAAGAGAGGAACTCACGAAAAGCAGTAGATAGATACTCCCCTCCAGAGTCAGAACGAAAAACACGAATAGCACTAGAGAATTGAGTACGGATCATACGCACAAAAGCCTGGTATATAGAAATCAATTGAGAACGATGCTTCATAAAATATACCCAAGTATATCGGGAGTGATCATCAACAAATATAACATAATGTTTGTGACCACCTTTGGAAACAAAGGGAGAGGGACCCCATACATCAGAGTGCACTAAATCGAAAGGATGACTAGAATGAGTAGTGCTGGAAGAGTATGGAAGTTGTATTTGTTTCCCTAGCTTACAACCCTTACAGTGGAAACCAGCACCTATAGGTACACGACCCAAAACACCCTGTTGAACAAGAGTGGATAAACGAGAACCACATAGGTGACCTAAACGATGGTGCCACTGGGCAAAAGAAAACGACAAAGTGGATCTCCTTGTTGATGCAGCAGACGGAATCACGGAAGTGGTGGAAGCTGAAGGAAGGTGTAAGTAGTCAAGAACGTAGAGGGACGAGGATCCTCTACGGCGATGGCCAGTTCCAATGATCCTCTTGCTCTGACGATCCTGCACATAACAAAAAGAGGGATCAAAACCAACAAAATAGTTCATGTCGGTAATTTGACCAACTGACATAAGATTCATGGACAATTGAGGAACAAAAGATATGGAAGAAACAGAAAATTTTGATGTGGAAAGTGAACCCCGATGAGTGACAGAACAAGGTGTACCATCGGCAGTCTGAATAGAGGCACCATCTTGCGCAGGCTGGCAAGACACAAGCTGTGAGCGATCAGAGGTCACATGAAAAGATGCTCCAGAGTCCAAGACCCAAGGATGTGCAGAAGTAGATGCAGACTGAGTGAGAGCAGACACAGAAGCACTCATTGCAGGCGGCTCGGTGACAGTCGCTGTAGACGGCCTCAAAGACCGAGACTGAGATTTGGTGGCTGCATGACGCTGCAGGTCTCTTCTTGCACGATACTCGTCTAATAGCTCTGGATGAAGCTGGAAGCAATTATCAGGTCGGTGTCCTGTCCTCTTGCAGTGCGAGCAGAAAGCACCTGAAGGTGCAGCCCTAGAAGCACTTGGCCGCTGAGGAAAAGCCAGAACACTGTGTAGAGAAGGTGTTGAAGTGGTAGCAAGGGAACGAAGACGAGTCTCCTCAGTAATCAAGCTAGCAAGTGCCTCTGGCAAGGTAGGAGGAATCGTACGACTAAGCAACTGAGTGCGAATGTTCTCAAAGTCTTGTTTCAGACCCATCACAAACTGAAAGACAAGAGTCCGATGCTCATATTCTTCCTTGGCCACACACGACTTACATCCAACACTACTCTTCGGAACCATGGAACATAGCTGACCAGTAATGCGAGTAAAAGCCCCATAATATTCTTCGATGGACATGTCTTGCTGCTGCTGAGTGCTGTGTAAATTCTGCAACAGTGAAAAATGGAGAGCACCGCTAGGCTGAATGTAACCGCTGCTCAAAATACTTCCACATTTCTTTGGCTGAAGTGTGATGCTCAAGACTCATTCTGAGTGAGGGATGAACACCCAGAACTAAAGCGCCCATGACACGATGTTCTGATACCATGTTCAATATTGTGAAAGATAGACAAAAAGCAGAGTTTCTGTATGGAGAGGAAGAAGCTAGAAGTAGAGGGTTACATGGGCGTGGGCCTTACACGGCTGTGGACTACAGCCTATACATGTGTACACAGGGTGCTCCCTTAACAATAACAATCAGAATTTGGTTACTGGATACACATAACTGTATGTTGGGAATATGTTAATTGTGGTTTCTATGATTGTATGCTGACCTGCTTTTACTCGCCTCCTCAAGATCGATTAGTTGGAAAAATTTAAATCCGGGGCGAGTTTTCAAATATCAAATTCATGCTGTGGAGACATTTCTCTTACCGGCATCTACTAATTTCTATTACTCGTTTTTTATAGCATCTGATATTGACTTGGGTAGCCAGACAACTAAACTAGCAAGTAAAAAGCAGTTTTTTAGGCAGTACAATTAGAGGCAGTTGAGATACTTATAAAAAATTATATGCAATAAAGAGCAGTTTTCTTTGGGCAATACAATAAGAGGCAGCTACGATACTTACAAAAAAAATGCAGCCAAACCTCACGGGCCCTCACGGGCCGGCCCAGGAGACGCATAAACGCTCCACAAAACCGATCCGGTGCGGGGATCTTATCTTAGAGCATTACTAGTAGAGCCCTCAAACCCTCAAACCCCTAAAAATAACCGTTTTTTTTACAGTTTTCGCCGAAAAACGCCGTAGACTAGAACCTCTAAACCCTCAAACCCGTAAAAAAATTTAGAGGTCCAACCCTTAAACGACTTTGCAATCTGTAGAAGTAGGGGTTGAGGGGAAAATCTCCCCCCAACCCGCACTCCTCCTCGTCGCAGTCCTCCTTGCTCGCGCGGGAGCCAACCGCTCGTCCGCTCCCGCCGCCTCCCGCTGCCTCCCGCCCCGCCGGCCATGGAAGGCCCCGCCGCGGCCGCGGCCGCGCCCCCGCCCGCCGCGCCTGCCGCTCCCGCCCCGCCCGCTACGCCCGCCCCGGCGCCTGTCCCCGCCCCCGCCCCCGCCCGCCCGGCCGTCGCCGACGTGGTGGCGGTGACCCACGTTGGGGCGAAGCGGCGGCGGGCGGGCCTCGCCGCGCCTCCTCCTGCCTCCCAGCCTCCCGCCCCGGCCCCCGTCCCCGCCCCGGCGCCTGCCCACGCCACGGCCCCGGCGCCCGCCCCCAAGAAGAGCCGCCCGAAGGCGGCCGGCCGTGGGCCTCGAGGGGCCGCCAAGGTCGTCGGCTCGTCCCCGGCCGTGAAGAAGCCGCGGAAGAAGCCCCCTGCCGCGGCCGCGCCCCCGCCCGCCACCGTCGCCGAACCTTCTCCCGCCGCGCACGAGGTGCTCGAGGAAATGGCAACCCCATCCTCATTCACGGACCTCCTCCAAAACGCGGAGGTGGAAGGACTACAAGGAGGACATCGCGGAGAGGAAGAGGATGTTTCGTGTTGCGTCCTCTACTTTTCGAGGTGACACTCCGATGAGTAGTTGTGGTGATGGCGGTGTGTACGACTCCATCGGTGGTGATGGACATGCTTGATGGAGCCCGCTTGTGGTCTAGGAGATGGCGCCGAGGTGCAACTTTTGGTGATGGTGCCGATGAGAGGAGGAAGATGATGATTTTGTGATGTAAACTATTAAACCATGCATCAATGATTGTCATTTGGTAGTTTGTTTGGAAGTTGATTGTGTTCTTGTTGTCATAAATTGTGAGATGCCAAATGATAGATTAAAGGTTGGGGTTGAGGCAAAGACTAGAACCTTCAAATTCAACCCTTAAAGCAATTTACGGGTTGGGTTTGAGGGTTCTAGTATTTGCCCCTGTTTTTCAACCCTTAAAAGTGTCAAAAAGTGGCACTTCTCAACCCTTAAAAGTGCTTTGAGGATTTGAGGGTTTGAGAGTTCTACTAGTAATGCTCTTAGTAGGTCAGACTTACGGATCTACATGCTCCCTGCAGCTGCATCGTCTTCTCCGCATGGCGGCGCCTTCTTCAACTGAACTCCGCATCGCCTCTTCGATTCGCCCTACGCAGATGAACTCCACCGACCAGGTCAGTCCCCGCTTATGCACGGTCATAGATCGCGTTTATTTTTCCCTTTGGACTCTAAATACGTGCCCACATCTGGGGATTTCAGGTCGCCATGGTCGCCGACCAGCTCCTTGATCAGAACACAATGGCCGCCGATGAGCTCCGTGATCAGATCACGCTGGCGCCCGAGAAACTCCCTGTTCCTAACCCAGCGCCTTCCGCCTGCTCCACCAACAACTGTCTGCGGGGGCTTGCACAGGTGAGCTGACACACGTCAAATCCCCCCTCTGATTTTACTAGATGACTGACAAAAAAACTGATTGACATAGCATCTCACATCCGTCTCTAAAGAGAAACACATGTCTCATCTAGGGGCTGTGCATACTCAGGCTCACCACGTTCAATTTTAAACCTATCTCATTTACATGTGATTGGTGTAGTTGATAGTCTTGTAGATGTTTCTTCAGTTAATGTTATGTTGTCTGAACCTTTCATGCAACTATATTTCCTTTTCCATAGACCACGCATTTGGATACCTGTTGTTGCTCTCTGTATGGTTACATGGTTCTTGCTTCTTGGTTGTCCAGCGTGTGGGTATGGCGTACCTGTGTTATTGACATGCCACGTCGTCCGGTCGTCATCAATGGTGAGGACGCTGTTGGGGCTGGGGCTGCGTTGGTAGCTGGTCGTAGGCGTGGCCGTGGGCGGTCTGGCGGTGGCCCGACCGGTCGGGGCCGTGGGCAGGCTGACCCTAGGGGATTCAATGGTGACGATGCCTTTGCTTCTGATCCTGTCGCTGGCACCTAATTGTTAGTTCGCAAGTACCATCCGTTGTATGCATTCCACATAAGAGAAAAACGCATAGTTCCCATTTCCATCTCAAGCAGACAACATCCATGAATGTCTATGTAGAAAAAGGGAGACAAGTCACATCTTCAGATTACTTTGAACTACTACCAACCTGATAGCCCCGTCGACGGTAGCAAGGCAAAATGCAACTTCAGATTGCAGAGCCTCTCAGAAGATGGCATGACTAGCTCTTATACAAAACGTTCTTTGTGTAGCGCGTGAGTGATTACAGTAGCATAACGGTGATAGGCTGTGCTTGACAAGCTCAAGTAGTGCACCAGCACCTAATCCTTAGTTCGCAAATCTTTTTGTTTCAACACAAGGCCAATTTATTCAGTGGAGCAACATGTTTTTAAACATCCTTCTTCCCTGGGTCCAGTTTGTTTTCCATCTTAGAGTAGCTTGATTTAGTTTGATCAACATAACATAAACTTATTGTTCCCTGCTTTACAAATCAATGCAATGACTTGTGATATTAGTCTTTATCCCCCAATTGTTTAAACCTTTTCCTTCCTCTGCAGGAAGATGACTATGTAATACTGATTCCTCTTTCCCACATCTTTGCCCTCATGCTGCGAGCTCTCAAGTTGCCCCCTGCGACTTACCAACACAAGCCATATCCGGGCAATGAGTCTTGTGTGATGGTTACTTTCAATTCGTCGTTCCAATTGATCGATGGTTTACTTGTTCCAACCTCAATATCTGGTGTGATCTCAAAAAACTGTGATGAAGCAGACGACAGTGCTGTTATGGCAGCCATTAAGTTTATGGAGGATGTATGTGGCAAGGAAGTCAGGGATTATCACTACATCCATGTTAAAAGGCTGGAAAGTAAGGTGACACACCTAATAAGGTTGCTGGTTGCAGCAAACAAAACAATAAAGAAGGCACGCAGAGGATGGTACTATGCTGCCAGATATATTCCAACCAGATACAGAATACGACCGTTACTCGGTACCTAAGAGGGCATGACAACACCAAATGGGCTATGAAAACGGCACTCGCAAGCACGGGAAAGTTGGCAAAAAGGCTACGTTATATTGGCATGAAATCCGAGCAGCGCCTAGAGACCACGGTCTGGTGATCTTCGGTCAGCGCATCGTACCCAGCATGTTTACAGATCATTGCCTTTGCCCTTTTGATGTTCTTTTGAACAAAAACTACATATTCTATGGATTGTTGTTATTGTCAAGTGTACTTTCTGTTGTTATCGTTAAGTGTGGTTTCTATGAATGTATGTTGTTTGGTGACTTCCCATGTTGTGCACGTGAATGATCTTTGTTTCCAACGGATTCTTCGGTGATTCTTCCTGTTATATATGAATCTCCTTTAATTTTTTTATATGGATTCATTCCATTCTGTTTCATCTTTATCTTACTTACAGTTATTGATTTTACAGTCAGCTCCTGGCATCGTTAAATCGTGCTTTATTTAGCTCACAACAACCTGACATTAACCCTCTTGGCTCACTTACACAGATTATAACATTTATCTATACTTTGTGATGCAATGGCTTCATGGGTGGGTGTTTCGAGGTTTCTCAGGTTGCGGCATTAAGCCAGTACCAATATTTTTTGTTACATTCTGCCTAACATCTATTATAACTCCAGTTCATTCAAACGTTCTTAATCCCATTAAGATACACGGTGGTAATATCATCCTTTCATTGCCTTTTTTATCATCCGAATAGCACCGTAAGTCACTAATACCTTGACATTACCCGTTTGATCAAAATGTTCGGACAGGCACCCTCGCGCGAAGGCGTGTTGCCGATCTAGGGCTTATGCAAATGTTTTTACTTTGCTTTCTAGCTAAAAAATGTCCAATTCCCTGCATCACACTGCCTAAATTAATGCCTCCAGTAATCATGCTAAAAAAGTAAACGGGGATGACAGTTCTTCGCTCTGAAATTATTTTCCCATCCAAATTGCAAAACGGACAGTTAATTATGTGTTTATAGTTAGTTTTCATTGTATAGATGAAAAACATACTAAATAATAATTCCAAATCCATGTCCATCCGTCCATGCCTCACACCTGTTTTACCTTCCACAACAAATAATGGTTTATTTCCTTAGATACACACACTATTGGCATTCGTTTTTTTATAGGGCTAAATCGATTTTTTATTGATCAAATTCCACATGGAGAAGGATACGAAAATGGCAATGGGATTTGTCCATCCAATCTCATGGCCCTGATTCACTGAATGTGAAAACTTGACTAACCTATTGCTTTACATCAGAAGCAATTTTGGAGCATTAAATTATAAAATAAAAATTTTGCTGTAAAAAAATGGAGTGTATTACAAAAAAACAGCCAAATTTACTTGTAAAATGAAGTAAAAGTGAAGATACGGGGTTTGCTATTTCATGGATATGTAGATTTGTGATCATGTGAATATTCGAAATAACAATAAGAGTGGTTCTTTTGTGACATTTGCTGTTCTCTTTGCATAATCCTGTCATGCAAATCCTATATTGCCTTGTTTTTGTTACATCTCTTTTGCCAAGAGAGTGGTTTTTCTACACCCACCCTCGTGCACCCACGCATGAAAACACACCAAAACATTTTGAAAAAATATAAAAAAATTGTGGAAATGATCATCATCAAATGTTAGAGAGGCTTGCCAAGTTTCATGGTCAAATGATATCCGAGGAGAATTGTACTCCCTCGGTCCCAAAATAAGTGTCTCAACTTTATTCTAACTTTAATACAAAGTTGTACTAAGGTTAAGACACTTATTTTGAGACGGAGGGAGTACCAAAGAAGAACAGAATTACAAATTTTGGCCAAACAGTGCACATACATTTTGGGTAATTTTGTTTTTATCGTATATAGTTCCTCGAATGTCATTTGACCACTAAAATTTGCAACCCTCTCTAATATTTGTTGATCACATTTCCACAAAGTTTCAGATTTTTTAAAATGTTTTGGTATCCATTCAGCTACTACTTTCCCTTTTGCCAACCGTATCACAGCATATGTGTTACTTTGGCTGGAAAAAGATGTGCATTTCTCATAATAAAATAAAGATTTTACTTTAAATAAAATGGAGTGTATTACTAAGAAACAGCCAAATTGAGTTGTAAAAATAAAAGTGAAAGTGGGACGAGGGCTGGGGGCTTAACTAAAAGTTGTACCATGCCTGAGTTTAAATAAAATTTAGTTAGTAGATGCCTCAGTCCAAATACATGTACATTATATGATGAATGTGGTCGAATAAGCTTGTGTTTAGATATTGAATCGTCGTTCCTCCTTTTACTGTGGTTAATTACTGTGTACAACTAGATCTGTTGCTAATGAAAACTGCTCGCCCCATCTGCAGGGCAATGTGACCACCGCAGTCAAGGCTGGAGTCAGGTTGGAAATCCCAAATAGGGCTGTGCTCGATAGCAAGGTGAGCTATGTTTCCACGTTTGCTAGATTCAGAAATGAGGTATAAATATATATGCTCCTTTAGTAAGTGATAGCCTAGATTATATATTCCACAATAGTAATTTCTCAAGGGAAAAGAACAACAGCCAGAACCTAGAATGCAGATGCATCGTGCATGTTACGACTTATAATGTAAAATTACAGTTATTGTGCATCTCTGCCTTGTCTAAGACTGAACTTAAAAGCTGCTTGTGGTTAGTAATATTAGTTAATAGATGACCCAGGCCAAATATACGCACACTATGCGCTATATGTGGTTCCATAAGCTCGTGCTTGGAAATTGAGTCATACTTCGCTTGTTATATCGTCTTTTGAGTTCTCTGTTGTCGAAACTTGTCCCCGTCTCTGCTGAACACCTTGGAAACACTATTCCAAAAAAGATTCTTAAAAGAATACTTGCACGAACTTTTTAAGTATACAAGGTTTGCAAATGTAGGCCTCCTTTGATCATAGGACAAGGATGGGAATAGGAACTTCATAGGAAAGTTGTACGGCATGAATCTCGATTCCTATAAGAAAATAGATGTCATGTGATGCATAAGATATGAATTTTTTCATTCGGTATAGACCAACGTTTTTCTTTTCTTTCCTTTGGAAGCATTTAGATTCGTTATGTCTAATTGACTATGGAATTTGGTTGTGCAGCTGAAAGTTTACTGTATAGTCTGCTACTTTGTTTGTATATAGAAAAACATGCAACTTTCCAACATGCTTCACGCTGCTGGAAATATCTTGAAGGAAATTAACATCTTTCTGTCTGCCTACTCCAACAAAGATACACTCGCTCGAACTCATTTAATCTGCTATTACTCATCTGCAGGGGCTCACAGTTAAACAAGAAGAACATGCTACAGACAGTGATGTTGAGGCTGCCTATACACCACAGGCCCATGCCACCTACAACAATCACAGTAATTACCTTGTGAGAATTTTGTCATTACCAGATTTGACTAACGTATCCTCATTTCGTTCCACTTAACTTGTGCAGACCAGTTCCTCTGTAAAAAGCACAAGCAGCCATTTGAGTACATCGACCGGCCCTTGTCATCGGATTGGATCCCAGATTATAAACGAGAAGAAATCCATCTAAAACCAGGGGAATTCATTATTCGCGGTACAAACTCTATCGTACTTTCCTTCCTATTGATCGGTTGTAAATCGTTAACAACTATATGATTGTAACAAATTACGTAGGTGAGCCTTGCATCGGTTATGCTGATGAGTTTAGCCCGTACTGTGTGTACGGAAATGAAGTGAAGTTGTACAACAATAATCTTAAGAAGCTGCGCAAGCTAATTAAAAACAAGAGAACACCTAACAGCTACTATGTCTGCCACATGACAAAGACCTTTGCAACCCCTGGAAAAAGAATGGTTAGCACTAAAAAATCCTTTACATTGTTTCAGTCCATCTTATGCTGCACCATTACATACTAATCAGCGTTTGCCTTGCCTTGTAGTATTTCCTGGTGCCCTTCTCTAAAGGCAGTATCTACCCACATATGGATGCCAGCCAGCAATGAATTGCCAGTGAGCAATGGAGATGGTACTGTCAACGCCACAGTTCGCTTCATCAAAGGCGTCGACAACAGAGCCACCATCACAAAGAACTGGAGCGCTTTCTTTCAGAAGGCAGAAATGAAAGAGGGCCGGGTCTATGCCTTTGCGTTCAAATGCTCAACGAAGGGGCTGCGCCTGATCGTCTATCCCCTATATGGAGATCCATGAATATCTGTTGAGTCTATCCTAGGGTATACTTTTGGAGCGCGTGTAGCAAAGCAGCAATGTCATTTCTATGTCCTTCCATCTGTTGATCTCTCTCAAAACTGTTTCTTCCTTTGCTGTAAATTATTGTTCTTAACTACAATGTCTCCGTAGAAGCGGTTTGAATTAATATGTTGACAGACCACCCTCCCTTATTGTGAAAGAGATAGTCTTTTGGGATGAATTTACTTATATATCTGGTATCTACTCGGTTTCTTGACTTTAGATGGTCTTTCGAACAGTGAACATGCCTAGCCTTTAGTCCTAGCTAACCCAACTGTTAAATGGAGACCGCTAAGCTACAGCCCACGTCTTTGTTATTTTATCCTCTGCACTTTTGGTTCACATCCTGTAACCCCAGCACTCTGCTATCAAACATAATTAGAACATGCAAACATGTAATTACCATGATTTATTTTAAGTGTGCTGTACGAATTAACCCTGTTTAATTGGGTTACTGACCACTGTACGATACCCTTAGTTTTTTCCCCATGATCAAAAAACCTTAACTTCTCTTTTGTAAACACATAAAAGAAATCCTTAACCTTATCTTCTGATTCACCGCCGGTTTTCAGCAGGCCGGCCCAAAGCCGTGTCGACTTGTAGATATAAGCGCGTCTCCTTTTTCCTACACGGCAACCCGCAACTGCCTTGTGTCTCTCTCACTGTCCGGTGGGATCGTCCAAACTGACCCCATGGTATCCCAACGTGTGGGTAGCGATTCTGGTTTAAGAGCACCAGGATAAAGCTAGCCTGCTGGTTAGATCACCGTCGCCTGAGAGGAACACGTGCTCCTCCCCTGTTTGCCCAGAGCGGCGGCTCTTACTGTTTACCAGCGGTGAGCGAGGTGATTCTACCCCCTCACCGTTCCACATACGCATCCACCTGCTCGGCCTCATCCCCTTCTTCCACTTCACTCTCCTACTTCACTCCTCTCGCTTCCTCTCAAGCGTGTACCTAGATCTGCGCTGCTCCTCAAATCGCCGGTGATTCGAGATGGAGAAAACCGCGTCTAGCTGCGATTGATCTTCACGGCAGGTATTCCTTCTCCCGACGCTACATTTCAAGTTATTTTATCTATCCACATGGGTTTCCTAACTTTGCAAGACATTGTTCTTCCCCGCCCTGCAACTCAAGTTTTCCCCCTCGATCCGCCCTCTATGACTGCTGTAGGCACGCTGAATCATTCCCTCACGTTCGGTTCTTCTTAAAAGGTAAATTATCATATCTAGCCCTGCTTGCACAGCCAAGGCTTCCTGCAAACAATGAAATGCAGCTAACTCAAACATCTCTCCTAAAAAGAAAACATATTTTTCCCTTAGAGTCGCCCTCATCTCTCTATAGTGATGAAATAATGTCATTGGTCCTTTGGTTATTAATAAAATGATTCGATTTATAGCATCAAGATACCCATGGTGTTCCCTACATTTTATGCCAATCCATTCTATTTCAATGACTAATCTTTGGTCCTTACCCAGCCCTATGTGATTCTACCTTTGAACATATTTGTACATTCAAAATGACTGAAAGTACACTCTTAATCCACTGTGCTTCCAGAGAAGGGGTTGCGTCTGCATTTTTTATATATATTCATGTTCTCCTACCAAAGAGAACCTTGAATTTAGCTACATTCTATAGATTACGTCTTTGTTATCTTACTGCATCCACCACATGTACTGATTTGCTCTCCAGTAAAAAACAAACATTCTTTATCATGTCCTGAGCTATATTAAAGCTATGATGTATGAAATTACATACAGAGTTGTCTCAGAGCTTAATTTTTTGTTCTTACAGATAACAAATTCACACTGATAAAAAATTCCTGCAAATACATTTATTTATATATGTTTATAGGTTGACATCGAATGGCATGTGCCTTACCCCCTGCCTTTACAATGACAAATTCACTCCATTCTTACTGCGTCATGATTTCTGAACCAGGTTTCGCCAGATCATCTTGGATACTGTGTTTGAGAAAGTTGGCCTTCCATCTGCTGCCTACTCTGCACCGAGCTCCTCTTCCAGTTCAGGCAACACCATGGCTGATGGATCCTCCGCGATGGCAACCTCGTCCGTGAACGTCCCGATAGATGATGGGCTACTGATCAAGAGCCTTCCTCCGGTTAGTTGAAAGCTCTTATCGTATTGTTCTTCTCTTCATTCCTCAATTTCATGGCCCGTGGCATGCTAATATATAAATTTTACCTCCTGTACAATCAAAGTTGTCTCCAATCTGCGTCACCATCAGCAAGCAATTCATTCTTGAACGAGCAATTGAAACAATTGGTGGCACACTCCATCCATTCACTTTTACCGGTACAAGCAGCGATGATGTCGACGTCTCTCTCTCCATTGACCTACCTCCCCACAGCAAAAGCATGTAAGCACAAGAAAGGAATTCCATGCCCCACACATCGAATCTACCTGTGTTGCTACCCTCGTGTACCTACAGAAAACAGGTATAGTCACAATCGATGATGCAAACTTTGCAGAGCTGAAAATATGCAAAAGAAAACTTCAGGCTGAGGAGTTCTGGTCCTCGGCTCTCTATGATAAGGCTAACGCCCTGGGCAACCAGCTCTCTTTACTGACTGCCGCCAAGCAGAAACCCCAGCCTGAGAATAAACAAGGAGCTACTTTGTTGCCTCCTAACCATCATAATACTCCACAGACCAGCCAAAAAGTGCTTTCCGAGGTAAACCACGGTACAATACTTTCATCCCTCTGTGTTATCCTCCAGTGCTTAATGCTCGTTTCCCTTAAGCATTGTTCATCCACAGCATGCCACTGATAGAGAAACCACATTAACCCCTGTCACAGAAACAAACAATAAGTACTTTCCATTACATTGCCACACAACGCCGCTGCAAGTTCTATGGGCTAACCACCTATTACTTGTCGTCAGCATCCACCATGTTCCTTCTAAAGACGGCAAAAAGAGGAGGACCGCCCGCAAGGTGTTGTTCCCTGGAAAATAAGGTGAACATGAATTATATCACAAACCCGTCTCAAAAATCTTTACCCATTGTCGTTCACGAGCTCATATGTTTCTCAAGGTGCTGTTGTTTGTCCCTTCGTTCAGCGGGCGACGCACGGCAAGCCGCGCCACCTATCTTAAGTTGCTTTTTTAAGTTGCTTCATGCTGTCATATGTTGCTACTAAACCAGTAATTAAATATACTTTTATGCTCATACATTATTTGATGGCTTCTCAATTTGTGTATGAAAACAAGTTTTGCTTCAGTGAGGCTGTTCATGCTTGACGGAATAATGAATGCAAAGATAGATTCCTTTGATTTGGTTACTCGGCTGACAAGAATATGCATTCCTCTGTATACCACCTTACCTCTCATGTGATGCTTTCTATGTTGTGTGTTCCCTATATTAGATAAGGGCTATTGCTTACTTAGACCATATTGATTCTGATTGGCCTATTGTTAAAGTTCAAGATAGTAAGGTTGATGCTTGAGTACATAAATCATTCAATTACATACATCTCACAGTTTGTTTGTATCAGGTTCGTGCGAGGTAGTCCCTATGAAGTACATCGACAAGGCGGATGGATTACGGCGCCTATTAATATGCTTAGTGATAATGGCTCCTTAATTGACTCTTTTTATTATGTTCCTGCTCTTATTACCTTCTCTTATGCGTTCTCGCTTTTGGTATTGAACCTGATGTCAAATGGCTATCTTTTGTGGTCATGTAAACGCACCAAATTTGATTCTGCCTTATAAACCAATGTTTATCTTGTGCTCCATTGTGCTTTATTTTTTACCACAATTGAATGTTTCTTTAATTTAATATTACCTAGTATAAGTGTAAATGCTATACCTAAGTTCCTACTCACGTGTGTCAGGATATTGAGTCATATTTATTTGGTTAGCCATAATTTTTTATCTCCCGTTGCAACGCACGGACATATTTGCTAGCAAGTGTAAATGCTATACCTAAGTTCCTGCTGACATAGGCAAAACGCTTGGACCGGCACCCTCGCGCGCTGCCGATCTAGTTGATGTGATAGCTTCCGTTCCACTAGCGTCCACGAGAAGTCCCGAGCGGGCTGTCAGGCCTAACAGTGAACGATCTAAACCAGCTTGCGCTCGTGTCGCGTCACATTGCGATATCGCACGGGTTTCGTACGTGTCGAGCGATCGCCGCCTCAAACCAGCCTGCAAATTGTCGCGCAACAGCGTTGCAGCAGCGGCTAACTATTGCTGAACATGCACGTAACGTAATAACTCCTATGTCATCCCTCTGGTTTCGTGAGATGTACTCCCTCCATAAACTGATATCAGAACGTTTAGATCTCTACCGTAAATTTAGTGATCTAAACATTTTTATATTAGTTTACAGAGAGAGTACGTATCATCTTCTTACCGAGGTAAATAGAAGACGATCGAGCTTGAGCTGGCCCATGCACGCTCGTAGTAGTAACTCGTGAGCAAGTTGGCATGGTGAAGGTGGGCTATCATCACTCATGAGGAGCGTACTTGCACAGTGCCCGTGCATCCAGATCCGCACAGTGCTCTTCCGACGCGGGCGATATCACCAGCGGTGGCAGAGCGCCCCGTACTGCTCCCACGCGTACGTACCCGGCGATTTTCAAATGCGCTTTTCAAAAACCGTACCGCTGGCCGGATCCACGCAACATGCACCACGAATCAACCGATTTATTACGATTACACGAGGCGACGACGCACCCGCGTACCCGACGAGCTAAATTAAGCCGCGCAGGGCGATCTCTGGGGCGCTAGGTACATGGTCCAGCCCCTGCGATCCTCGTAGCCGCACGGGGCGCCCATGAAATGAAATTAAACTAAAATTTTCCCCAGCAAACATTCAAAATCTCGCCCGTCGCGCAGAGCAGAGCAGGCCTCACGTGCCCCGAACTTTGATAACCCAGAGCGCCAGAGCCCACCCTCTGTCTCTCCCGCGCCGCTGCCAACCCCACGATCGTTGCACGTAATGACCTGACGTGCGGGGCCCACCGCGCGTCAAGGCAGGCGTGTCAGCGACCGAGGCGGTGAATCAGCCCGCGTGCGCGTCTGCGCGCCCCATCCCTTTTCCCTGCACGGGCATTCATTCCCTCGCTCCGCGCGCACGGCCACCGATCGGAGACGGCGAGAGGGGTTTATTACGGTACTGCCCCTGGCATGTATGATTAAGACGCTCTTAAATCGCGGACAGAACAGTAATCTCGCCCGCTTCGATTCTTTAATGCGCATTACTCGCTCGAAACAGGGGTCGCTGCGCCCCAGCCCATGCTGCTCCCCGTTTCGTTTTCCCTCTCGGAGTAAACAAACCCACCACAGCACAGCCCACGTACTCCATTCATCTGCTGACGCGCGGGCCCACCCCGCCTCAACTGAACTGTCAGTGCGGCAGCGGCCGTAGTGTAGCGCCACTCCCTCTCTGGCTCTACCTCCAGCTCGCTCCGCGACAAGCCGCAGCAGGGGGTAGCCTTTCTTACGCTCACCGGCGGGGCAGCGCAACCGGGTGACTCACTGGCCAGCCGGCCCCACCGGCGCGAGATACGCTCACCGCCCCCACTAGTTGTAGTAGGAGTGGCTGTGGCTGCTGCCATTGCACGCCGGACGCCGCTACCACTAGAGCTCTAGTCTCCGCCGCTATTATTACCCCTACCGCGTGTTTACAAATCGATCACACTCTCGCTGCGTGGTGGCCGCAGTGGAGCGGCGCCATTGTTTATCTCCTCGTTCCGCGCAGCTTGAGCGAGGGTGGTGTGGTGGTGGTGGACATGGAGCCGTCGCGGCGGCTTCTGCTCTCCGACTACGACGGCGCGATCATGTCGCCGCTGCCGTCGCCGTCCACGTCGTCGGCCGCGCCGTTCAAGCCGGGCGTGGCGGTGGTCGTGGGGATACTGACGAGCGTCTTCTCCATCACCTTCCTCCTGCTGCTCTACGCCAAGCACTGCAAGCGGAGCGCCGCGGAGTCGTCGGGCCCCTACGGGAGCGGCGGCGGCTCCGGAGGTGGCGCGGCGGGCGAGCGGAGGAACTCCGGCGTGGAGCGCGCGGTGGTGGAGTCGCTCCCCGTGTTCCGCTTCGGGGCGCTGCGCGGGCAGAAGGCCGGGCTCGAGTGCGCCGTCTGCCTCGGCCGCTTCGAGCCGACGGAGGCGCTGCGGCTGCTGCCCAAATGCCGGCACGGGTTCCACGTCGAGTGCGTGGATACGTGGCTGGACGCGCACTCCACGTGCCCGCTCTGCCGCTCCCGCGTCGACCCGGAGGACGTGCTGCTCCTGCCTGAGCCGCCCAAGCCGTCCACCACGGGACCTCCCGAACCGCCGGAGCAGAAAGCTGCCGCTGCCGTTGCTACGGTCAAGGACAAGAGCAAGGACGCAGCCTTGGCTCCTGCGCCTGCACCCTCTCCGGCGTGGCGAAGGATAGCGGGCCGGCACTCGACGGGGTCGGTGCGAGCGCCTGGGCGGGTTGGCCCTACGTCACGGCGGTCGGCCGATCTGGAGGTGGGAGGAGGCGATGGTGGCGCGGCTACGGTGGGCTGCTTCGACGTCGCGAAGGTGAGGAAGGACCGGGTGCTGATGGTGGAACCGGCAGCCGCGGTGGCGGAGCCCGATCCGGTCGCGTTCGACCGGCGGTTCGGGCACCGTATCCTGGTGAGCACCGCGTGCGGCTGCGACGACGAGACGGCCCCGGCAGCTAAGCAGCGGTGGAGCGACCTCCGGCCGGCCGATCTGATGTTCGTGCGGTCGGAGATGCTGGTGACCGAGACCGGGCGGTACTCCTGCTCGGCCGCCGTCAACTCCGGCAACCGCGGCAGGGCCGAGATCAGCGGGCGCTGCCTCTCCGAGATCGCCGGCGTGAGCCGCCTCCCTCCGATCCGCGCCGGCGCGGAAGCGCGGGCCGGGAGCGCGCGTCGGTGGCCGGGCTCGAGCTGGTGGGCCCGGGGCTCGCCCGGCGTTAACGGCCCTAGCACCTAGGCCGCTGTTGCCGGCCCCCCAGAAAGGCATCCGCATTTTCTTTCCCTGGCGAGACTGCCCCTCACATGGCCACGTTATTACGGAGCAGTAAAGGCATCGCCCTGCACTCCAGTGGGTTCACGTGATGGGCATTCAAGTAATTATTGCCCCTCCCGTCCCTACCCCTACCCCGGGGCCGGGCCACGCCATGGCCGGCTCGGAAGCCGCGACTGGAGGAGGGGATGTTGCTTTGGCGCGCATCTCGAGGCCGGTGTCCGCTCCGCAATACGGGCGGCCGCGATCGGATCCTCTGCGGATGGGAGCCACATAATTCCGGCGTGTGTGGGTGCTCGCGGCTGGCGAGGTTGGTTTCGGCGGCTTGCGCCGGCCGGGTCGGGGATGAGGGAACCACGGAGAAAAGGCTGTTCGTATGCGTGTTGTAATTCTTTTGTCTGTACTACGAGAGAAAGTGAAGTGCTGCGACACCGTGCCTTTTCTTTTGTACAAGTTGTTGCGCCGCGTGCCTGGATCTACGGTGGATGCTAAAGCGGCGTGCCGCCCATGTCGCATCTTGTTCTCTTCTTCCTTTGCCGTTTGCCTTTGCTTATTGCTGGGCTTTTCTAATCCTGGTTTGTCTTTTGCTTTCTAAGTGGAGGAGGGTGGGTAGTATGCACAATTGCCTCGTAGTACTTGCCCGTCATGTTGCAACGGCGTCGTGGCCTCGTGCTCGCATGGCCCGTACCCTTGTCCCCAGTCTAACGGCTAGGGATCACGCCTTTCTTAACTTCTTTTGTTCTGTTGCTCGGACTTATCCGTTCACAGCCTCGTCTGGTCCTTGCTAAACCATTGATGCCCATCCTGTGTTACCCGTGTGAATTGTGCTGGACTTCATTGCTGTTGCAAAATGTGTTCTTAGCTTCGGTAAGAAGAGGTGGGATCCTAGGAGCAACTCCAACGCAGTGACCTAAACGGACACATATTTTGTCCGCAATTTGTCCGTTTGGGTCATTTGTCCGCCTAATGGACATGAGCCTGTCCGTATTTTGTTCGTTTGGGTCATTTGTCCGCATAATGGACATGAGCCGGACGGGGGCTGCCCGTGGTTGAACCTAACGTAAAGACCAAAAAGCGGACACGCAATGTGGAGACGCAGCTTTCCTCCCGCGCCCGCACCAAGCTTGCCGCTGCGTCTGGCCCCGAGCTTGCCGCGGCCGGCTGTTCCTCACCGCGCCTGGCCAAGAGCTCGCTGCGCCCCGACCCTTCCTCGCCGCGCCCGGCCAAGAGCTCGCCGCAGCTGGCCCCGAGCTCGCCGTGCCCGGCCCTCCCTCATCGCGCCCGGCCAAGAGCTCGTCGCGGCCGGCCTTCCATCGCCGAGCCCGACCAAGAACTCGCGGCGCCCGGCCCTCCCTCGCCGCGCCCGGGCAAGAGCTCGCCGTGGCCCGGTCCTCCCTCCCCGAGCTCGCTGCGCCCGGCGAACGAACTGCTGCTGTTGTGGCCGCAGGTGATGCAGGAG
Source organism: Triticum aestivum (assembly GCF_018294505.1). Classification (NCBI taxonomy): domain Eukaryota; kingdom Viridiplantae; phylum Streptophyta; class Magnoliopsida; order Poales; family Poaceae; genus Triticum; species Triticum aestivum. The sequence continues at coordinate 624,766,793 of NC_057812.1, forward strand.
GTCGCCTTCGACGAGGCAGGAGGCGGCGGCCAGCGCCGGTGGCCTCGCCGGTGCGCATGGCCGGCGAGGCACGAAGACTGGTGACGAGCGCCGGATCCGCGCGGGACGGGATGGATCTGGCCGGTCGGCGTCGGATCCGGCCAACGGCGGGCGGGATTGGTGCGGCGGCGTGGGAGCTGGGGACGAGCGGGCGGCCGCGCGGTGCTTTGGTTGGAGGCAGGTCGCTGTTGCGTGGGACCAGGTCGGACACGCGAGAACACGAGCGAGTGACGAGAGTGTCCGCTTTTGTCCGTCGTCGACCCATTTCTTCCCATATTTGCGTTCAATTTGGGTCCGGGACGGACAGTAAGTGGACAGCGGGCGGACGCCTTGTCGTTTGGGTCGCCCCGTTGGGCCATCTTTTCTGTCCGAATGACCCAAATGGACAAAATGGGTCTCCCCATTGGAGTTGCTCTAAGGAAAAGGTGGGCGAGGTATGTGCGAAACATCCGACTTGTGGTGGCCGGCGTGGTACCTTCCGGATCTCAGGGTGGTGGGGGTGCTCGTTACCGGCTGGACGTGGTGGCGCTCCGGGGCAACACGGTCTCCCTCGTCGGAGACGAGGGATGCGTGGTTGAGTGGCGAGCGTGTCGTGCAGGGAAGAATTTTGTGTCGCGTGACACGATACACTTCCCGGGAGGCGATTGGCCATGCAGTGCAGAGCACCTCGGTCGGCGCAAATGGTGGATGGGGGGAGAGATGATTAAAGTCATTGGCGATTGGTGAGTACAGTGGTTCGCATTCACTTCTCCCCTTCCTCCCCAACCTAGACCGAAGAGAGATTCACCCCTCTGGAACCCCCGTCGATGATGGTTGAGATCCTGGAAGAGAGGATGAGGAGGTTTGCGGGAGATGATGCCCGCAAGCGTAGTCGCCTGCTCGAGATCGGTTCCTGGTTCGACACCAAAACGGAGGTGCAGGAGGAGGCGCAGGCGGTCTTGGATACGTTGACGGAGGAGAAGGAGCTGTTTGGGAGGAGATCCAAGTGCCACCTGTTGGAGATCCTGCTGTGGGCAATGGATCAGTGGACTCGCCGGTTCCGGCAAGGGCGGGCAGGTGGGCGTTGTTCATATCGTTTTCCACCACGCCGCTGGCTCCAATGACGAGGGAACCAGCGATGCGGGCGGGTGAGGCGGTTTAGCTCTCCCAGTGCCGGGTTCGGGCCTTGCCCCGATTTTGATCGACGACGATGTCAAGGGGAGCAGGGCGAGGAATGGTCGCGGACGCGGAGCCACATCAGGGGAAGGGGCGGCGGGGCCACGCTGCTCGGCTCGCCTGGCGCCGGCTCCGACAGTCTGCCATTTAGGGCATGTTGTAGTGTAGAACCCTAGTGGGGATATTTGAAGGAAATATGCCCTAGAGGCATCGGAAACCTTAATACATGTGTGAATACATAAATAAACACCGTGTCCCTAGTGAGCCTCTACTAGACTAGCTCGTTGATCAAAGATGGTTAAGGTTTCCTAACCATTGATATGAGTTTTCATTTTATAACGTGTTCACATCATTAGGAGAATGATGTGATCACATCATTAGGAGAATGATGTGATGGACAAGGCCCATCTGTTAGCTTAGCATAATGATCGTTCAATTTTATTGATATTGCTTTCTTCATGTCAAATACATATTCCTTCGACTATGAGATTATGCAACTCCCGGATACCGGAGGAATGCCTTCTGTGCTATCAAACTTCACAACGTAACTGGATGATTATAAGGATACTCTACAGGTATCTTCGAAGGTATTTGTTGGGTTGGCATAGATCAAGATTAGAATTTGTCAATCCGAGTATCAGAGAGGTATCCCTGGGCCCTCTCGGTAATACACATCATAAGCTTGCAAGCAAACGATTAAGGAGTTAGTCACGAGGTGATGTATTACGGAACAAGTAAAAAGACTTGCCGGTAATGAGATTGAACTAGGTATGAAGATACCGATGATCGAATAGAAATGGTCGAGAAGTAAAGACTGATATATAGGACGATGGTATTCGGACACCAAAAGAGTTTTCGAGGGTACCGAGTACTTATCAGGTCACCGGAAGGGGTTCCGGACACCCCCGGCAAAAGATATGAGCCTTATGGGCCAAGAGGGGGAACGCACCAGCCACAAGGGGCTGATGCGCCCCCATATTGGCCGGCCTAAGGAGGAGAAGGAAAGGGGAGAAGGGGAAGAAAAGTGTGGATTAGGATTCCCACTTCCTTCCCTCTCTCCCCCTCTTTCCTTCCCCCTTGGGGAAACATGGCAGGGGGGCGCAGGGCAAGGCAGGGCCCCTAGGGGGCCGGCGGCCAGCCCTAGGGCGCACCCTGGCCGCCTAGCACACACTAGATCAACTGTTAGCCATGTGCGGCGCCCCCCTCCACCGTTTACACCTTCGGTCATATTTTCGTAGTGCTTAGGCGAAGCCCTGCGGAAATCACTTCACTATCACCGTCACCACACCGTCATGCTGACGGAACTCATCTACTACCTCGACGTCTTGCTGGATCAAGAAGGTGAGGAACGCCACCAAGCTGAACGTGTGCAGAACGCGGAGGTGCCGTGCATTCGGTACTTGATCGGTTGAAGCACGAAGAAGTTCGACTACATCAACCGCGTTGTGAAACGCTTCCGCTTATGGTCTATGAGGGTAAGAGCATCTCCAGCCGTTGGCACCCCCAAGAACATCACCGAACCAAAAAAGTTGGTGTCGTGGGGGCCATCCGGCGAAATCAGCGAAATAAAGAGGGCATCTTCCCAGTCACATCCCACACCAAGCAAAAGTTTGTGAGGAGAATTATTAAGTGGGCCAAGAAAAAGGACATGTGGTGAGATACGATTCGCTGAAACTTCCGCCGGCGCCCCCAAGAGACCCCCAGCGCGCCGGGTTTCGCCTAGGTTTGCCGGCGCTATTTTGAAGTCCTAGGGGCGTTGGGGCCGTGGCTGGGCCATTTTTCGGCGAAAAGTGTCGCCCGAGTCTAAAACCGAGCCTAAAAAGGTGTCCTGGGGGGCGTCCTAAAGAGGCTAGTGGAGATGCTCTAAGTAGACACACTCTTCCCCTCGTTGCTATGCATGCCCATAGATAGATCATTGTGTGTGCGTAGAATTTTTTTTCGATGCAACGTTTCCCAACAGTGGCGTCATGAGCCAGGTCTATGCGTAGATGATATGCACGAGTAGAACACAAACAGTTGTGGGCGGTGATACTCATACTGCTTCACACCAACGTCTTATTTTGATTCAGCGGTATTGTGGAATGAAGCGGCCCGGACCAACCTTACATGTCCACGCATATGAGACCGGTTCCACCGACTGACATGCAACTAGTTTTGCATAAAGGTGGCTGACGGGTGTCTGTTTCTCCTACTTTAGTTGAATCGAATTTGACTGCGGTTGGTCCTTGAAGAAGGTTAAAACAACAAACTTGATGAATCACCGTTGTGATTTTTGCCGTAGATAAGAACGGTTCTTGCTAGAAGCCCGTAGCAGCCACGTAAAACTTGCAACAACAAAATAGAGGACGTCTAACTTATTTTTGCAGGGTATGTTGTGATGTGATATGGTTAAGACATGAGGTGATAAACATTATTGTATGAGATGATCATGTTTTGTAAGTTATCGACAACCGGCAGAAGCCTTAGGGTTGTCTCTTTATTGTATGAAGTGCAAACGTCATGTAATTGATTTACTTTATCATTATGCGTTAGCGATAGTTGTAGAAGCAATAGTTGGCGGACCACGACGCAACGATGGAGATCAAGGTGTCGAGCCGGTGACGATGGAGATCATGACGATGCATTGGAGATGGAGATCAAAAGCACGAGATGATGATGGCCGTATCATGTCACATATTTTGATTGCATGTGATGTTTATCTTTTAGGCATCTTATTTTGCTTAGTACGACGGTAGTATTATAAGATGATCCCTGCTACATCTTGAGCTTGCGTTGGTTTTCCCCAAAGAGGAAGGGATGATGCAGCAGAGTAGCGTGAGTATTTCCCTCAGTTTTTGAGAACCAAGGTATCAATCCAGTAGGAGCCCACGTTCAAGTCCCTCGTACCTGCACAAAGCGATAGCTACTCGCAACCAATGCGATTAGGGGTTGTCAAGCCCTTCACAGTCACTTACGAGAGTGAGATCTGATAGATAGAATATTTTTGGTATTTTTGATATAAAGATGCAAAGTAAAAAGTAAAGGCAAAGTAAATAGCAAAGCAATATAAAAGTGATGGAGATTGATATGATGAGAATAGACCCCGGGGCCATAGGTTTCACTAGTGGCTTCTCTCAAGAGCATAAGTATTCTACGGTGGGTGAACAAATTACTGTTGAGCAATTGATAGAATTGTGCATAATTATGAGAATATCTAGGCATGATCATGTATATAGGCATCATGTCCGTGACAAGTAGATCGAAACGATTCTGCATCTACTACTATTACTCCACTCATCGACCGCTATCCAGCATGCATCTAGAGTATTAAGTTAAAAACAAAGTAACACCTTAAGCAAGATGACATGATGTAGAGAGATAAATTCATGCAATATGAAATAAACCCCATCTTGTTATCCTCGATGGCAACGATACAATACGTGCCTTGCTGCCCCTTCTGTCACTGGGTAAGGACAGCGCAAGATCGAACCCAAAGCTAAGCACTTCTCCCATGGCAAGAACTACCAATCTAGTTGGCCAAACCAAACGGATAATTCGAAGAGACTTGCAAAGATAACCAATCATGCATAAAAGAATTCAGAGAAGATTCAAATATTATTCATAGATAGACTTGATCATAAACCCACAATTCATCGGTCTCAACAAACACACCGCAAAAGAAGATTACATCGAATAGATCTCCACGAGAGAGGGGGAAAACTTTGTATTGAGATTCAAAGAGAGATAAGAAGCCATCTAGCTACTAACTATGGACCTGAAGGTCTGAGGTAAACTACTCACACTTGATCGGAGGGGCTAGGATGATGTAGAAGCCCTCCGTGATGACGGCCCTCTTCCGGTGGAGCTCCGGAACAGGCCCCAAGATGGGATCTCGTGGATACAGAAAGTTGCGGCGGTGGAATTAGGGTTTTGGCTCCTGTTCTGATCGTTCGGGGGTATGTGTGTATATATTGGAGGAAGGAGTATGTCGGTGGAGCACCAAGGGGGCCACGAGGCAGTGGGCGCGCCCTAGGGGGGCGCCCCCACCCTCGTGACCACCTCTTTGATCCCTTGCAGTAGGGTCCAAGTCTCCTGGATCACATTCGGTGAGAAAATCACGTTTCCGAAGATTTTATTCCTTTTGGACTCCATTTGATATTCTGTTTATCCGAAACACTGAAATGGCAAAAAAACAGCAATTCTGGGCTGGGCCTCCGGTTAATAGGTTAGTCCCAAAAAAAATATAAAAATGGAAAATAAAGCCCAATATAATCCAAAACAGTAGATAATATAGCATGGAGCAATAAAAATTATAGATACGTTGGAGACGTATCAGGCATCCCCAAGCTTAATTCCTACTCGTCCTCGAGTAGGTAAATGATAAAAAGAGAATTTTTGATGCGGAGTGCTAATTTCAATGTAAATCCTCTTAATTATGGTATGAATATTCAGATTAGAAAGAGTCAAGACGAAAGTTTATATTGACATAGAAAATAATAATACTTCAAGCATACTAACAAAGCAATTATGTCTTCTCAAAATAACATGGCCAAAGAAAGTTATCCCTACAAAATCATATAGTCTGGCTATGCTCCATCTTCCCCACACAAAGTATTTAAATCATGCACAACCCCGATGACATGCCAAGCAATTGTTTCATACTCTAACTTTTTCAAAACTTTTTCAATCTTCACACAATACATGAGCATGAGCCATGGATATAGCACTATAGGTGGAATAGAATGGTGGTTGTGGAGAAGACAAAAAGGAGAAGATAGTCTCACATCGACTAGGCGTATCGACGGGCTATGGAGATGCCCATCAATAGATATCAATGTGATTGAGTAGGGATTGCCATGCAATGGATGCACTAGAGCTATAAATGTATGAAAGCTCAACAAAAGAAACTAGTGGGTGTGCATCCAACTTTCTTGCTCATGAAGACCTAGGGCAATTTGAGGAAGCCCATCATTGGAATATACAAGCCAAGTTCTATAACATAAAATTCCCACTAGTATATGAAAGTGACAACATATGAGACTCTCTATATGAAGAACATGGTGCTACTTTGAAGCACAATATATGAGACTCGCTATATCATGGTGCTACTTTGAAGCACAAGTGTGGAAAAAATGATAGTACCATTGCCCCTTTTTTTCGGGCCTTATTTTTTTTTCTTTGGCCTTGCTTTTTTTGGGACAATGCTCTATTGAATGATGATCATCACACTTCTATTTATTTACAAATCAATGATTACAACTCGATACTAAAACAAAGTATGACTCTATATGAATGCCTCCGGCGGTGTACCGGGATATGCAATGAATCACGAGTGACAAGTATGATAGATTATGAACGGTGGCTTTGCCACAAATACTATGTCAACTACATGATCATGCTAAGAAATATGACAATGATGGATATGTCATGAGGAACTAGATGGTGGAAAGTTGCATGGAAATATATCTCGGAATGGCTATGGAAATGCCATAATAGGTAGGTATGGTGGCTGTTTTGAGGAAGGTATATGGTAGGTGTATAATACCGGCGAAAGTTGCGCGGTATTAGAGAGGCTAGCAAGGGTGGAAGGGTGGGAGTGCGTATAATCCATGGACTCAACATTAGTCATAAAGAACTCATATACTTATTGCAAAAATTTAGAAGTTATCAAAGCAAAGTATTACGCGCATGTTCCTAAGGGGATAGATTGGTAGGAAAAGACCATGCTCGTCCCCGACCGCCACTCATAAGGAAGACAATCAATAAATAAATCATGCTCCGACTTCATCACATAACGGTTCACCATACGTGCATGCTACGGGAATCACAAACTTCAACACAAGTATTCTTTAAATTCACAACTACTCAACTAGCATGACTTTAATATTATCACCTCCATATCTCAAAACAATTATCATGCTTCAATCTTTTCTTAGTATTCAACACACTCAAAAGAAAGTTTCACAAATCTTGAATACCAAGCATATTATTATTAGGTAAATTACCATGCTATTAAGAGACTCTCAAATTAATTTAAGTGAAGCATGAGAGATCAATAGTTTCTTTAAAACGAATCCACCACCGTGCTCTAAAAGATCTAAGTGAAGCACATAGAGCAAAAGTATAATGCTCAAAAGATATAAGTGAAGCACATAAAAAAGCAAAGTTATCTAGCTCAAAAGATATAAGTGAAGCACATAGAGCAAAATTATAATGCTCAAAAGATATAAGTGAAGCACATAGAGAAAAATTATCTAGCTCAAAAGATATAAGTGAAGCACATAGAGCGTTCTATCAAATTTTAATTCATGTATGGCTCTCTCAAAAGGTGTGTACAGAAAGGATGATTGTGGCATACTAACAAACAAAGACACAAATAATACAAGATGCTCCAAGCAAAACACATATCATGTTGGTGAATAAAAATATAGCTCCAAGTAAATTACCGATGGAAGTGGACGAAAGAGGGGATGCCTTCCGGGGCATCCCCAAGATTTGACTTTTTGGTGTCCTTGGATTATCTTGGGGGTTCCATGGGAATACCCAAGATTAGGATCTTGCCACTCCTTGTTCCATGATCCATCAAAAGAATTCACCCAAAACTTGAAAACTTCACAACACAAAACTCAAAATACAAAACTCGTGAGCTCCGTTAGCAAAAGAAAACAAAAGACCACTTCAACGTACTATAATGAACTCATTATTTATTTATATTGGTGGTAAAACTACTGTATTCCAACTTCTCTATGGATTATAAACTATTTTACTATCCATAGATTCATCAAAATAAGCAAACAACACACGAAAAACAGAATCTGTCAAAAACAGAACAGTCTGTAGTAATCTGTAGCTAGCGCAAGATCTGGAACCCCAAAAATTCTAAAATAAATTGCTGGACGTGAGGAATTTACCTATTAATCATCTTCAAAATAATTAACTAAATAGCACTCTTCAAATAAAAATGACAGCAGTTCTCGTGAGCGCTAAAGTTTCTGTTTTTTACAACAAGTTCAACAAGACTTTCCCCAAGTCTTCCCAACGGTTCTACTTGGAAAAAAACACTAATTAAACACAAAAAACACAACCAAAACAGAGGCTAAATAATTTATTTATTACTAAACAGGAGCAAAAAGTAAGGAATAAAAATAAAATTGGGTTGCCTCCCAACAAGCGCTATTGTTTAACGCCCCTAGCCAGGCATAACAAGCAAGGATAGATCTAGGTATTGCCATCTTTGGTAGGCAATCCATAAGTGGCTCTCATGATAGTTTCATATGGTAATTTTATTTTCTTTCTTGGAAAGTGTTCCATGCCCTTTTTAATGGAAATTAAAATCTAATATTCCCTTCCTTCATATCAATAATCGCACCAACCGTTCTAAGGAAAGGTCTATCAAGAATAATAGGGCAAGAAGGATTGCAATCTATATCAAGAACAATGAAATCTACAAGCACATAATTCCTATTTGCAACAATAAGAACATCACTAAATCTTACCATAGGTTTCTTAATAGTGGAATCCGCAAGATGCAAGTTTAGAGAGCAATTATCAAAATTACGGAAATCTAGTAAATCACACAAAGTCTTGGGAATAGTAGAGACACTAGCACCCAAATCACACAAAGCATAAAACTCATGATCTTTAATTCTTTTTAATAGTTGGTTCCCACTCATCATAGAGTTTTCTAGGGATAGAAACTTTCAACTCAAGTTTTTCTTCATAAGATTGCATCAAGGCATCAACAATATGTTCGGTGAAGGCTTTATTTCGACTATAAGCATGTGGAGAATTTAGCACAGATTGCAACAAGAAAATATAATCAATCAAAAAGCAATTTTCATAATTAAATTCCTTGAAATCCAATATAGTGGGTTTAGCAACATCTAGATTTTTATTTCTTTCAATCCCACTTTCATCATTAAGATCTAAACACTCCGAATTTTTAGAACGCCTTCTAGGTAAAGGAAGATCATATTCAGTTTCATCAAGATTCATATTGCAAAATAAAGATTTAATAGGATACACATCAATAACTTTTAGATCTTCATCTTGATTTTCATAGGAATTGGAAGAACATGCTTTAATAAAGGCATCTTTGGAAGCACGCATCCTAGCGGTTCTTTCTTTACACTCATCAATTGAAATTCTCATGGCTTTTAGGGACTCATTAATATCATGCTTAGGTGGAATAGATCTAAGTTTCAAAGCATCAACATCAAGAGCAATTCTATCAACGTTCCTAGCCAAATCATCAATCTTAAGCAATTTTTCTTCAATCATAGCATCAAAATTCTTTTGCGAAGAAATAAATTCTTTAATATTAGATTCAAAATCAGAGGGCATCTTATTATAATTTCCATAAGAGTTGTTGTAGGAATTCCCATAATTATTAGAAGGATAACTAGGATATGGCCTAGGATTAAAATTCCCTCTATAGGCGTTGTTACGAAAATTATTCCTACCAACAAAATTCACATACATAGATTCATTATTATTCTAAATCAAAGTAGACAAAGGCATATCATTAGGATCAGAAGAAACACTCTTAGTAGCAAATAATTTCATAAGTTCATCCATCTTTCCACTCAACACATTAATTTCTTCTATCGCATGCACTTTTTTATTAGAAGTTCTTTCAGTATGCCATTGAGAATAATTAACCATAATATCATCTAGGAGTTTAGTAGCATCTCCTAAAGTGATTTCCATAAAAGTGCCTCCCGTGGCCGAATCTAAAAGATTTCTAGAAGCAAAATTCAATCCGGCATAAATTTTTTGTATAATCATCCACAAATTCAAACCATGAGTAGGGCAATTACGTATCATTAATTTCATTCTCTCCCAAGCTTGTGAAACATGTTCATGATCAAGTTGTTTAAAGTTCATTATATCGTTTCTAAGAGAGATGATCTTAGCAGGAGGAAAATACTTAGAGATAAAAGCATCTTTGCATTTGTTCCATGAATCAATACTATTCTTAGGCAAAGACGTAAACCAAGCTTTAGCACGATCTCTAAGCGAAAAAGGAAATAGCTTCAATTTAACGACATCATTATTGACATCTTTTTTCTTTTGCATATCACATAAATCAACGAAGCTATTCAGATGAGTAGCGGCATCTTCACTAGGAAGGCCGGCGAATTGATCTTTCATAACAAGATCCAACAAAGCAGTATTAATTTCACAAGATTCGACATCGAAAAGAGGAGCAATCGGAGTGCTAAGGAAATCATTATTACTGGTATTAGTGAAGTCACACAATTTGGTAGTATCTTGAGCCATCGCGACAGACAAGCAATCTAACACACGAGCAAACAAAAAGCAAGCGGACAAAAGAGGCAAACAGAGAGGGAGGATAGAGAGGGAGGGCGAATAAAAACAGCAAGGGTGAATTGGGGGGAGAGGTAAATGAGAGGCAAATGGCAAATAATGTAATGCGAGAGGTAGGGATTGTGATGGGTACTTGGTATATTGACTTTTTGCGTAGACTCCCCGGCAGCGGCGCCAGAAATCCTTCTTGCTATGTCTTGAGCTTGCGTTGGTTTTCCCCGAAGAGGAAGGGATGATGCAACAGAGTAGCGTAAGTATTTCCCTCAGTTTTTGAGAACCAAGGTATCAATCCAGTAGGAGCCCATGCTCAAGTCCCTCGTACCTGCACAAAGCGATAGCTACTCGCAACCAACGCGATTAGGGGTTGTCAAGCCCTTCACGGTCACTTACGAGAGTGAGATCTGATAGATAGAATACTTTTGGTATTTTTGATATAAAGATGCAAAGTAAAAAGTAAAGGCAAAGTAAATAGCAAAGCAATATAAAAGTGATGGAGATTGATATGATGAGAATAGACCCGGGGGCCATAGGTTTCACTAGTGGCTTCTCTCAAGAGCATAAGTATTCTACGGTGGGTGAACAAATTACTGTTGAGAAATTGATAGAATTGTGCATAATTATGAGAATATCTAGGCATGATCATGTATATAGGCATCACGTCCGTGACAAGTAGATCGAAACGATTCTGCATCTACTACTATTACTCCACTCATCGACCGCTATCCAGCATGCATCTAGAGTATTAAGTTAAAAACAGAGTAATGCCTTAAGCAAGATGACATGATGTAGAGAGATAAATTCATGCAATATGAAACAAACCCCATCTTGTTATCCTCGATGGCAACGATACAGTACGTGCCTTGCTGCCCCTTCTGTCACTGGGTAAGGACAGCGCAAGATCGAACCCAAAGCTAAGCACTTCTCCCATGGCAAGAACTACCAATCTAGTTGGCCAAACCAAACGGATAATTCGAAGAGACTTGCAAAGATAACCCATCATGCATAAAAGAATTCAGAGAAGATTCAAATATTATTCATAGATAGACTTGATCATAAACCCACAATTCATCGGTCTCAACAAACACACCGCAAAAAGAAGATTACATCGAATAGATCTCCACGAGAGAGGGGGAGAACTTTGTATTGAGATTCAAAGAGAGATAAGAAGCCATCTAGCTACTAACTATGGACCCGAAGGTCTGAGGTAAACTACTCACACTTGATCGGAGGGGCTAGGATGATGTAGAAGCCCTCCGTGATGACGGCCCTCTTCCGGCGGAGCTCCGGAACAGGCCCCAAGATGGGATCTCGTGGATACAGATAGTTGCGGCGGTGGAATTAGGGTTTTGGCTCCTATTCTGATCGTTTGGGGGTACGTGTGTATATATAGGAGGAAGGAGTACGTCGGTGGAGCACCGAGGGGCCCACGAGGCAGGGGGCGGGCCCTAGGGGGGGCGCCCCCACCCTCATGACCACCTCTTTGATCCCTTGCAGTAGGGTCCAAGTCTCCTGGATCACGTTCGGTGAGAAAATCACATTTCCGAAGATTTTATTCCGTTTGGACTCCGTTTGATATTCTGTTTATCCGAAACACTGAAATAGGCAAAAAAACAGCAATTCTGGGCTGGGTCTCCGGTTAATAGGTTAGTCCCAAAAATAATATAAAAGTGGAAAATAAAGCCCAATATAGTCCAAAACAATAGATAATATAGCATGGAGCAATCAAAAATTATAGATACGTTGGAGACGTATCAATCCCTTCACTAAATTTCAAGATAAGAGTGTTCTCCCTGAGTATGCACCGTGGATATAGTTCGTCGTGTTGAGACACCACGTGATGATCGAGTGTGATAGACTCTACATTCACATACAACGAGTGTAAGCCAGGTTTACACACGCGGAATACTTGGGTTAAACTTCACGAGCCAAGCATGTACAGACATGGCCTCGGAACACTAGAGACCGAAAGGTCGAACATGAGTCATATAGTAGATATGATCAACATAGAGATGTTCACCATTGATGACTACCCCATCTCATGTGATGATCGGACATGTGTTAGTTGATATGGATCATGTATCACTTAGACAACTTGAGGGATGTTGATTTAAGTGGGAGTTCATTAGTAATTTAATTAATTGAACTTAATTTATCATGAACTTAGTCCTGATACTATTTGCAAATATATGTTGTAGATCAATAGCTCGCGATGTAGCTCCCCTATTTTTTGATATGTTACTAGATAAAACTAAGTTGAAAGATGATAGTAGCAATGATGCGGATTGGGTCCGTGTTCTAAGGATTATCCTCATCGGTGCATAGAAGAATTATGTCCTTGATGCACCGCTAGCCGACAAACCTATTGCAGGAGCAGATGCGGACATTATGAACGTTTGACAAGCTCGATATGATGACTACTTGATAGTTTAGTGCGCCATGCTTTACGGATTAGAACCGGGACTTCAAAAACGTTTTGAACGCCACAGAACATATGAGATGTTTCAGGAGATGAAATTGGTATTTCAGACTCATGCCCGTGTCGAGAGGTATGAGACCTCTGACAAGTACTTTGCCTACAAGATGGAGGAGAATAGCCCAGCCAATGAGCATGTGCTCAGAATGTCTGGGTACTACAATCACTTGAATCAAGTGGGAGTTAATCTTCCAGATAAGATAGTGATTGACATAATTCTCCAGTCACTATCACCAAGCTACTAGAACTTTGTGATGAACTATAATATGCAAGGGATGACGAAGACGATTCCCGAGCTCTTCGCGGTGCAGAAATCAGCGAAGGTAGAAATCAAGAAAGAGCATCAAGTGTTGATGGTTAACAAAACCACTAGTTTCAAGAAAAGGGCAAGGGAAAGAAAGGGAACTTCGAGAAGAATGGCAAGCAAGTTGCCACTCCCGTGAAGAAGCCCAAAGCTGAACCTAAGACTAAAACTAAGTGCTTCTACTGCAAAGGGAATGGTCACTAGAAGCGGAACTGCCCCGAATACTTGGCGGATAAGAAGGATGGAAAAGTGAACAAAGATATATTTGACATACATGTTATTGATGTGTACCTTACTAGTATTTGTAGTAGCCCTTGGCTATTTGATATTGGTTCAGTTGCTAAGATTAGTAACTCGAAATAGGAGTTGCAGAATAAACAGAGACTAGTTAAGGGCGAGGTGACGATGTGTGTTGGAAGTAATTCCAAGGTTGATACGATCACCATCGCACACTCCCTCTAACTTCGGAATTAGTATTAAACCTAAATAAATGTTATTTGGTGTTTGCGTTGGGCATGAATATGATTTGATCATGTTTATTGCAATACGGTTATTCATTTAAGTCAGAGAATCAAGGTTGTCAGAATCGTGATTTTGAATCGGATCGGAGCTCTGATGGTAGGATCGCAAATCATAGGATCTTCACTATCAGGATCATAAAAACATAGATTCTATGAACTAAAATCATAGAATCAGAGGGGTTAGTTTGGATCGTAAAGTCGTAGAATCGTATAACAGAATTGGGATTCTGACAACCTTGCAGAGAATAATTGTTGTTCTGTTTACATGAGTAAAACCTTCTATGGTCATACACCCAATGTGAATGGTTTATTGAATCTCGACCGTAGTGATACACATATTCATAATATTGATGCCAAAAGATGCAAAGTTGATAATGATAGTGCAACATACTTGTGGCATTACCATTTAGATCATATTGGTGTATAGCGCATGAAGAAACTCCACGCGGATGGACTTTTGGTATCAGTTGATTACGAATCGTTTGATACTTGCGAACCATGCCTCATGGGCAAGATGACTAAAACTCTGTTCTCTGGAACAATGGAGCGAGCTAATGACTTATTGGAAATAATACATATCGATGTACGCGGTCCGATGAGTGTTGAAGCACGCGGCAGGTATCGTTATTTTCTGAACTTCATAAATGATTTCCGCAGATATGGGTATATCTACTTAATAAAACACAAGTATGAAACATTTGAGAAGTTCAAATAATTTCAGAGTGAAGTGGAGAATCATCATAACATGAAAATAAAGTTTCTACGATCTGATCACGGAGGAGAATATTTGAGTTACGAGTTTGTCCTTCATCTAAAACAATGTGGAATAGTTTCACAACTCACGCCACCTGGAACACCACAGTGTAATGGTGTGTTCTAATGTCGTAACCGTACTTTATTAGATATGGTGCGTTCTATGATGCCTCTTACCGATTTACCAATATTGTTTTGGGGTTATGCATTAGAGACAGCTGCATTCATGTTAAATAGGGCACCGTCTAAATCCGTTGAGACGACATCGTATGAACTGTGGCTTGGCAAGAAACCTAAGTTGTCATTTATTAAAGTTTGGGGATGCGGCGCTTATGTCAAAAGGCTTCAGCCTGATAAGCTCGAACCTAAATTGGAGAAGTGCGTCTTCATAGGATACCATAAGGAAACAATTGGGTACTCCTTCTACCACAGATCCGAAGGCAAGATCTTTGTTGCTAAGAATGGGTCCTTTCTAGAGAAGGAGTTTCTCTCGAAAGAAGTGAGTGGGAGGAAAGTAGAACTTGATGAGGTTATTGTACCTTCTCTCGAATTGGAGAGTAGCACATCACAGAAAACCGTTCCCGTGATGCCTACACCAACTAGAGAGGAAGCTAATGATGATGATCATGAAACTTCAGATCAAGTTCCTACTGGACTTCTAGGTCGAATAGAGCACGTTCCACACCAGAGTGGTATGATAATCTTGTATTGGGAGTCATGTTATTAGACCATGGCGAACCTACGAACTATGAAGAAGCTATAATGAGCCCAGATTCCGATAAATGGCTTGAGGCCATGAAATCTGAGATGTGATCCATGTATGAGAACAAAGTGTGGACTTTGGTGGATTTTCCCAATGATCGGCAAGCCATTGAGAATAAATGGATTTTCAAGAGGAAGACGAACGTTGATGGCAATATCACTATGTACAAAGCTCTACTTGTCACAAAAGTGTTTTCGACAAGTTGAAGGGGTTGACTACAATGAGACTTTCTCACCCGTAGCGATGCTTAAGTCCATCTGAATCTTGTTAGCAATTGCCGCATTTTATAATTATGAAATCTGGCAAATGGATGTCAAGAACATGATTCCTTAATGGATATTAAAGAAGAGTTGTATATGATGCAACCAGAAGTTTTTATCGATCCAAAAGGTGCTAACAAAGTGTGCAAGCTCCAGCGATCCATCTATGGACTGGTGCAAGCATCTCAGAGTTGGAATATACGCTTTGATGAGGTGATCAAAGCATATGGTTTTATACAAACTTATGGTGAAGCCTATATTTACAAGAAAGTGAATGGGAGCTCTGCAGCATTTCTGATATTATATGTGGATGACATATTGCTGATTGGAAATGATATAGAATTTTTGGATAGCATAAAAGGATACTTGAATAAGAATTTTTCAATGAAAGACCTCGGTGAAGCTGCTTACATATTAGGCATCAAGATCTATAAAGATAGATGAAGACGCTTGATAAGATTTTTCAATGAGTACATACCTTGACAAGATTTTGAAGGATTTCAAAATGGATCAGTCAAATAAGGAGTTATTGACTTTATTGGAAGGTGTGAAGTTGAGTAAGACTCAAAGCCCGACCACTGCATAAGATAGAGAGAATGAAAGTCATTCCCTATGCCTCAGCCACAGGTTCTATAAAGTATGCCATACTGTGTACCAGACCTATTGTGTACCTTGCCATGAGTTTGGCAAGGAGGTACAATAGTGATCCGGGAGTAGATCACTGGACATCGGTCAAAATTATCCTCAGAGGACTAAGGAATTTTTTTCTCGGTTATGGAGGTGATAAAGACTCCGTCGTAAAGGGATACGCTGATGCAAGCTTTACAATGATTCGGATGACTATGAGTCTCAATCTGGATACATATTGAAAGTGGGAGCAATTAGCTAGAGTAGCTCCATGCAGAACATTGTAGACATAGAAATTTGCAAATACATATGGATCTGAATGTGTAAGACCCATTGACTAAACTTCTCTCACGAGCAAAACATGATCACGCCTTATTACTCTTTGGGTGTTAATCACAAGGCGATGTGAACTAGATTATTGACTCTAGTAAACACTTTGGGTGTTGGTCACATGGCAATGTGAACTATAGGTGTTAATCACATGGTGATGTGAACTATGGGTGTTATTCACATGGCGATGTGAACTAGATTATTGACTCTAGTGCAAATGGGAGACTGAAGGAAATATGCCCTATAGCCAATAATAAAGTTGTTATTTTATATTTCATTGTTCATGATAAAAGTTCATTATTCATACTAGAATTGCATTGATCTGAAACCTTAATAAATAAACACTGTGTCCCTAGTGATCCTCTACTAGACTAGCTCGTTGACCAAAGATGGTTAAGGTTTCCTAACCATTGACCTGAGTTGTCATTTGATAACGGGATCACATCATTAGGAGAATGATGTGATGGACAAGACCCATCTGTTATCTTAGCATAATGATCGTTCGGTTTTATTGCTATTGCTTTCTTCATGTCAAATACATATTCCTTCGAATATGAGATTACGCAACTCCCGGATCCCGGAGGAATGCCTTGTGTGCTATCAAATGTCACAACATAACTGGATGATTATATCTCCGAAGGTATTTGTTGAGTTGGCATAGATTGAGATTAGGATTTGTCAATCCGAGTATCGGAGAGGTATCTCCGGGCCCTCTCGATAATACACATCATAAGCTTGCAAGAAAATGACTAAGGAGTTAGTAACGAGGTGATGTATTAAGGAACGAGTAAAGATACTTGCCGGTAACGAGATTGAACTAGGTATGAAAATACCGACGATCGAATCTCGGGCAAGTAACATACCAATGGATAAAGGGAATTACGTATGTTGTCATAACGATTCGATCGATAAAGATCTTCGTAGAATATGTAGGAGCCAATATGGGCATCCAGGTTCTGCTATTGTTTATTGACTGGAGAGGTGTCTCGGTCATGTCTACATAGTTCTCGAACCCGTAGGGTCCGCATGCTTAACGTTCGATGACGATGTAGTATTATATTAGTTATGTGATTTGGTGACCGAATGTTGTTCGGAGTCCCGGATGAGATCACGGACATGATGAGGAGTCTCGAAATGGCCAAGAGGTAAATATTGATATATAGGATGATGGTATTCGGACACCGGAAGTGTTTCGGGGGGTACCGAGTACTTATCAGGTCACTAGAAGGGGTTCCGGCATCCCCGACAAAAGATATGGGCCTTATGGGGCCAAGAGGGGAAACACACCAGCCACAAGGGGCCGGTGCGCCCCCATATGGGCCGGCCTACGAAGGAGAAGGAAAGGGGAGAAGGGAAAGTAAAGTGTGGATTAGGATTCCCACTTCCTTCCCTCTCCCCCCTCTTTCCTCCCCCCTTGGGGAAACATGGCAGGAGGCACAGGGCAAGGCAGGGCCCCTACGGGGCCGGCGGCCAGCCCTAGGGCGCGCCATGGCCTCTCCCCTCCCCCTCCCATCTATATATATGTGGGAGCGGGGCGCCTAGCACACACAAAATCAATTGTTAGCCGTGTGCGGCGCCCCCCTCCACCATTTACACCCCCGTTCATATTTTCGTAGTGCTTAGGCGAAGCCCTGCGGAGATCACTTCACCATCACCGTCACCACACCGTCATGCTGACAGAACTCATCTACTACCTCGATGTCTTGCTGGATCAAGAAGGCGAGAAACGTCATAAAGCTGAACGTGTGCAGAATGCGGAGGTGACGTGCGTTCAGTACTTGATCGGTTGAAGCACCAAGAAGTCGACTACATAAACCGCGTTGTGAAACACTTCCGCTTACAGTCTACGAGGGTATGTAGACACACTCTCCCTCTCGTTGCTATGCATCTCCATATATAGATCATTGCGTGTGCGTAGATTTTTTTTGTTTTCCATGCAACATTTCCCAACAATATTTTCATACTTGGAGGGGAAAAGGATGAACAACAAGAACACAAGAGAGGAATTCACTCAAACAAAGCCTAATCACACATCCACTAGAATAGTAAAGTTGAGATCCACAAGCATACAAGAACAATCCAACGAAATAAGAACAAAGGTAAAGTTCTTCCCACTCCTAAGGAGGTGATGTCTTGATGATAGTCTTCTCCAAAAGGAGGTCTTGAAATCCACTTGGGGATCCTCTCCTAAGAGGTCTTGATCTCCAAGAGAAGTGGTAGAGGGAGCAAAGCTCTACCAATGCCTCACATATATTTTGCTAACCCTAATAAATGACGTATGAAGGAAATATGCCCTAGAGGCAATAATAAAGTTGTTATTTATATTTCCTTATATCATGATAAATGTTTATTATTCATGCTAGAATTGTATTAACCGAAAACTTAGTACATGTGTGAATACATAGACAAACAGAGTGTCACTAGTATGCCTCTACTTGACTAGCTTGTTGATCAAAGATGGTTAAGTGTCCTAGCCATAGACAAAGAGTTGTCATTTGATAAACGGGATCACATCATTAGAGAATGACGTGATTGACTTGACCCATCCGTTAGCTTAGCATGATGATCGTTTAGTTTACTGCTATTGCTTTCAACATAACTTATACATGTTCCTATGACTATGAGATCATGCAACTCCCAAATACCAGAGGAACACTTAGTGTGCTATCAAACATCACAATGTAACTGGGTGACTATAAAGATGCTCTACGGGTGTCTCCGATGGTGTTTGTTGAGTTGGCATAGATTGAGATTAGGATTTGTCAGTCCGAGTATCGGAGTGGTATCTCTGGGCCCTCTCGGTAATTTACATCACTATAAGCCTTGCAAGCAATGTAACTAATGAGTTACTTACGAGATGTAGCCTTATGGAATGAGTAAAGAGACTTGCCGGTGACGAGATTGAACTAGGTATGATGATACCGATGATCGAATCTCGGGCAAGTAACATACCGATGACAAAGGGAACAACATATGTTGTTATGCGGTTTGACCGATTAAGATCTTCGTAGAATATGTAGGAACCAATATAAGCATCCAGGTTCCGCTATTGGTTATTGACCGGAGATGAGTCTCGGTCATGTCTACATAGTTCTCGAACCCGTAGGGTCCGCACGCTTAACGTTCGGTGACGATCGATATTATGAGTTTATGTGTTTTGATGTACTGAAGGTAGTTCAGAGTCCCGAATATGATTACGGACATGACGAGGGGTCTCGAAATGTCCGAGACATAAAGATCGATATATTGGATGACTATGTTTGGACATCGGAATGGTTTCGGGTGAGTTCGGACATTTACCGGAGTACCGGGAGGTTACCGGAACCCCCCGGGGAGTGTATGGGCCTTATTGGGCCTTAGTGGGAGAGAGGAGGAGGCGGCCTAGGAGGGGGCGCCCCCCCAAGCCCAATCTGAATTGGGAGGGGGGCCGGCCCCCCTTTCCTTCCTCCCTCTCTCCTCCCTCCTTCCTCTCCTACTCCTACTTGGAAGGGGGAGAATCCTACACCTGGTGGGAGTAGGACTCCCCTAGGGCCCTCCATAGAGGGCCGGCCCTCCCCCCTCCTCCACTCCTCTATATACGGGGGAGGGGAGCACCCCATAGACACACAAGTTGATCATTGTCTTAGCCGTGCGCGGGGCCCCCCTCCACCATAATCTAACTTGACCATATCGTAGCGGTGCTTAGGCGAAGCCCTGTTCTGGTAGCTTCATCATCATCGTCATCACGCCGTCGTGCCGACGAAACTCTCCCTCGACACTCAACTGGATCTAGAGTTCGCGAGACGTCACCGAGTTGAACGTGTGCAGATCCCGGATGTGTCGTACCTTCGGTGCTAGGATCGGTCGGATCGTGAAGACGTTCGACTACATCAACCGCGTTGTCATAATGCTTCCGCTTACGGTCTACGAGGGTCCGTAGACAACACTCTTTCCCTCTCGTTGCTATGCATCACCTAGATGTTGGGGAATGTAGTAATTAAAAAAATTCATACACACACGCAAGATCATGGTGATGCATAACAACGAGAGGGGAGAGTATCGTCCACGTACCCTCGTAGACCGTAAGCGGAAGTGTTATGAGAACGCGGTTGATGTAGTCATACGTCTTCACGATCCGACCGATCCAAGTACCGAAGGCACGGCACCTCCGAGTTCAGCACACATTCAGCTCGATGACGTCCCACGAACTCCGATCCAGCAGAACTCTGCAGGAGAGTTTCGTCAGCACGACGGCGTGATGACGGTGATGATGTTGCTACCGACGTAGGGCTTCGCCTAAGCACTGCTATGATATGATCGAGGTGGATTATGGTGGAGGGGGGGCACCACACACGGCTTGGAACAATCAACTTGTGTGTATTTAGGTGCCCCTCCCCCGCCCCGTATATAAAGGAGCAAGGGGGAGGCCGTACGGCCTTGGTGCGCCCCAAGGAGAGCAGGAATCCTCCTCCTAGTAGGAGTAGGATTCATCTTTTCCTAGTCCTACTAGGAAGGGGGAAGGGGGAAGGAAAGAGAGGGAGAGCGAGAGGGAAAGAGGGGCCACGCCCGCTCCCCTAGTCCAATTCGGACTCCTCATGGGAGGGGGTGCGCCACCTCCTGAGCTGCTGCCCTCTCTCTCCCCTCAGGCCCACTAAGGCCCAATACTTCCCCAGGGGGTTCCGGTATCGGGACTCCAAACTACCTTCGGTACATCAAAACACATAAACTCATAATACCGATCGTCACCGAACTTTAAGCGTACGGACCCTACGGGTTTGAGAACTATGTAGACATGACCGAGACTCATCTCCGGTCAATAACGAATAGTGGAACATGGATGCTCATATTGGTTCCTACATATTCTACGAAGATCTTAATCGGTCAAACCGCATAACAACATACGTTGTTCCCTTTGTCATCGGTATGTTACCTTCCCGAGATTCGACCATCGGTATCCTCATACCTAGTTCAATCTTGTTACTGGCAAGTCTCTTTACTCGTTCTGTAATACATCATCCCGCAACTAACTTATTAGTCACAATGCTTGCAAGGCTTATAGTGATGTGCATTATCGAGAGGGCCCAGAGATACCTCTCCGACAATCGGAGTGACAAATCCTAATCTCGATCTATGCCAACTCAACAAGCACCATCGGAGACACTTGTAGAGCACCTTTATAATCACCCAGTTACGTTGTGACGTTTGGTAGCACACAAAGTGTTCCTCTGGTACTCGGGAGTTGCATAATCTCATAGTCATAGGAACATGTATGAGTCATGAAGAAAGCAATATCAACAAACTAAACGATCATCGTGCTAAGCTAACGGATGGGTCAAGTCAATTACATCATTCTCTAATGATGTGATCCCGTTAATCAAATGAAAACTCATGTCTATGTCTAGGAAACATAACCATCATTGATTCAACGAGCTAGTCAAGTAGAGGCAAACTAGTGACACTCTGTTTGTCTATGTATTCACACATTTACTAAGTTTCCGGTTAATACAATTCTAGCATGAATAATAAACATTTATCATGATATAAGGAAATATAAATAACAACTTTATTATTGCCTCTAGGGCATATTTCCTTCAGTCTCCCACTTGCACTAGAGTCAATAATCTAGATTACACAGTAGTGATTCTAACACCCATGGAGTCTTGGTGCTGATCATGTTTTGCTCGTGAGAGAGGCTTAGTCATCGGGTCTGCAACATTCAGATCTGTATGTATCTTGCAAATCTCTATGTCTCCTTCCTTGACTTGATCGCGGATGGAATTGAAGCGTCTCTTGATGTGCTTGGTTCTTTTGTGAAATCTGGATTTCTTTGCCAAGGCAATTGCACCAGTATTGTCACAAAAGATTTTCATTGGACCCGATGCACTAGGTATGACACCTAGATCGGATATGAACTCCTTCATCCAGACTCCTTCATTTGCTGCTTCCGAAGCAGCTATGTACTCCGCTTCACATGTCGATCCCGCCACGACGCTTTGCTTAGAACTGCACCAACTGACAGCTCCACCATTCAATAAAAACACGTATCCATTTTGTGACTTAGAGTCATCCGGATCAGTGTCAAAGCTTGCATCAACGTAACCATTTACGATGAGCTCTTTGTCACCTCCATAAACGAGAAACATATCCTTAGTCCTTTTCAGGTATTTCAGGATGTTCTTGACCGCTGTCCAGTGATCCACTCCTGGATTACTTTGGTACCTCCCTGCTAAACTAATAGCAAGGCACACATCAGGTCTGGTACACAGCATTGCATACATGATAGAGCCTATGGCTGAAGCATAGGGAACATCTTTCATTTTGTCTCTATCTTCTGTAGTGGTCGGGCATTGAGTCTGACTCAACTTCACACCTTGTAACACAGGTAAGAACCCGTTCTTTGCTTGATCCATTTTGAACTTCTTCAAAACTTTATCAAGGTATGTGCTTTGTGAAAGTCCAATTAAGTGTCTTCATCTATCTCTATAGATCTTGATGCCCAATATATAAGCAACTTCACCAAGGTCTTTCATTGAAAAACTCTTGTTCAAGTATCCTTTTATGCTATCCAGAAATTCTATATCATTTCCAATCAGCAATATGTCATCCACATATAATATTAGAAATGCTACAGAGCTCCCACTCACTTTCTTGTAAATAAAGGCTTCTCCAAAAGTCTGTATAAAACCATATGCTTTGATCACACTATCAAGACGTTTATTCCAACTCCGAGATGCTTGCACCAGTCCATAGATGGATCGTTGGAGCTTGCACACTTTGTTAGCACCCTTTGGATCGATAAAACCTACAGGTTGCATCATATACGACCCTTCTTCCAGAAATCCATTCAGGAATGTAGTCTTTACATCCATTTGCCAAATTTCATAATCATAAAATGCGGCAATTGCTAACATGATTCGGACGGACTTAAGCATCGCTATGGGTGAGAAGGTCTCATTGTAGTCAACTCCTTGAACTTGTCGAAAACATTTCGCAACAAGTCGAGCTTTCTAGACAATAACATTACCGTCAGTGTCAGTCTTCTTCTTGAAGATCCATTTATTCTCGATGGCTTGCCGATCATCGGGCAAGTCAACCAAAGTCCACACTTTGTTCTCATACATGGATCCCATCTCAGATTTCATGGCCTCAAGCCATTTTGCGGAATCTGGGCTCATCATCGCTTCCTCATAGTTCGTATGTTCGTCATGGTCAAGTAACATGACCACCAGAACAGGGTTACCGTACCACTCTAGTTTGGATCTTACTCTGGTTGACCTACGAGGTTCGGTAGTAACTTGATCTGAAGTTACATGATCTTCATCATTATCTTCCTCACTAATTGGTGTAGGAGTCACAGGAACAGATTTCTGTGATGAACTACTTTCCAATAAGGGAGTAGGTACAGTTACCTCATCAAGTTCTACTTTCCTCCCACTCACTTCTTTCGAGAGAAACTCCTTCTCTAGAAAGGATCCATTCTTAGAAACGAATGTCTTGCCTTCGGATCTGTGATAGAAGGTGGACCCAACAGTTTCCTTTGGGTATCCTATGAAGACACATTTCTCCGATTTGGGTTCGAGCTTATCAGGTTGAAGTTTTTTCACATAAGCATCGCAGCCCCAAACTTTAAGAAACGACAACTTTGGTTTCTTGCCAAACCACAGTTCATACGGCGTCATCTCAACAGATTTAGATGGTGCCCTATTTAATGTGAATGCAGCCGTCTCTAAAGCATAACCCCAAAACGATAGCAGTAAATAAGTAAGAGACATCATAGGTCGCACCATATCTAGTAAAGTACGATTACGACATTCGGACACACCATTACGCTGTGGTGTTCCGGGTGGCGTGAGTTGTGAAACTATTCCGCATAGTTTCAAATGAAGACCACACTCGTAACTCAAATATTCTCCTCCACGATCAGATCGTAGAAACTTTATTTTCTTGTTACGATGATTTTCCACTTCACTCTGAAATTCTTTGAACTTTTCAAATGTTTCAGACTTATGTTTCATCAAGTAGATATACCCATATCTGCTCAAATCATCTGTGAAGGTGAGAAAATAATGGTACCCGCCACGAGCCTCAACATTCATTGGACCACATACATCAGTATGTATGATTTCCAATCAGTTGCTCGCTCCATAGTTCCGGAGAATGGTGTTTTAGTCATCGTGCCCATGAGGCATGGTTCGCAAGTACCAAGTGATTCATAATCAAGTGATTCCAAAAGTCCATCAGAATGGAGTGTCTTCATGCGCTTTACACCAATATGACGTAAACGCCAGTGCCACAAATAAGTTGCACTATCATTATCAACTCTGCATCTTTTAGCTTCAATATTACGAATATGTGTATCACTACTATCGAGATTCATCAAAAATAGACCACTCTTCAAGGGTGCATGACCATAAAAGATATTACTCATATAAATAGAAGAACCATTATTCTCAGATTTAAATGAATAATCGTCTCACATCAAACAAGATCTAGATATAATGTTCATGCTCAATGCTAGCACCAAATAACAATTATTTAGGTCTAAAACTAATCCCGAAGGTAGATGTAGAGGTAGCGTGCCGACCGCGATCACATCGACTTTGGAACCATTTCCCATGCGCATCGTCACCTCGTCCTTAGCCAATCTTTGCTTAATCCGTAGACCCTGTTTTGAGTTGCAAATATTAGCAATAGAACCAGTATCAAATACCCAGGTGCTACTGCGAGCATTAGTAAGGTACACATCAATAACATGTATATCACATATACCTTTGTTCACCTTGCCATCCTTCTTATCCGCCAAATACTTGGGGCAGTTCCGCTTCCAGTGACCAGTCCCTTTGCAGTAGAAGCACTCAGTCCCAGGCTTAGGTCCAGACTTGGGCTTATTCACTTGAGCAGCAACATGCTTGCCGTTCTTCTTGAAGTTCCCTTTCTTCCCTTTACCCTTTTTTTTGAAACTGGTGGTCTTGTTGTCCATCAACACCTGATGCTCCTTCTTGATTTCTACCTCCGCAGCCTTTAGCATTGCGAAGAGCTCGGGAATCGTCTTATTCATCCCTTGCATATTATAGTTCATCACAAAGCTCTTTTAGCTTGGTGGTAGTGATTGAAGAACTCTGTCAATGACACTATCATCAGGAAGATTAACTCCCAGTTGAGTCAAGTGGTTGTGGTACCCAGACATTCTGAGTATATGTTCACTGACAGAACTATTCTCCTCCATCTTGCAACTGTAGAACTTATTGGAGACTTCATATCTCTCAATCCGGGCATTTGCTTGAAATATTAACTTCAACTCCTGGAACATCTCATATGCTCCATGACGTTCAAAACATCGTTGAAGTCCCGGTTCTAAGCCGTAAAGCATGGCACATTGAACTATCGAGTAGTCATCAGCTTTGCTCTGCCAGCCGTTCATAACATCTGGCGTTGCTCCTGCAGCTGGTTTGGCACCTAGCGGTGCTTCCAGGATGTCAGTCTTCTATGCAGCAAATCCTCAAGTTACGAACCCAGTGTGTGTAATTGCTACCATCATCTTTCAACTTTGCTTTCTCAAGGAACGCATTAAAATTCAACAGAACAACAGCACGGGCCATCTATCTACAACAACATAGACAAGCAAAATACTATCAGGTAACAAGTTCATGATAAATTGAAGTTCAATTAATCATATTACTTAAGAACTCCCACTTAGACAGACATCCCTCTAATCATCTAAGTGATCACGTGATCCATATCAACTAAACCATGTCCGATCATCACGTGAGATGGAGTAGTTTTCAATGGTGAACATCACTATGTTGCTCATATCTACTATATGATTCACACTCGACCTTTCAGTCTTAGTGTTTCGAGGCCATATCTGCATATGCTAGGCTCGTCAAGTTTAACCCGAGCATTCTGCGTGTGCAAAACTGGCTTGCACCCGTCGTATGTGAATGTAGAGCTTATCACACCCGATCATCACGTGGTGTCTCGGCACGACGAGCTTTCACAACGGTGCGTACTCAGGGAGAACACTTGTACCTTCAAATTTAGTGAGAGATCATCTTATAATGCTACCGTTGATCTAAGCAAAATAAGATGCATAAAAGATAAACATCACATGCAATAAATATAAGTGATATGATATGGCCATTGATACGTCTCCAACGTATCTATAATTTTTGATTATTCCATGCTATTATATTATCAACCTTGGATGTTTTATATGCATTTATATGCTATTTTATATGATTTTTGGGACTAACCTATTAACCCAGAGCCCAGTGCCAATTTCTGTTTTTCCTTGTTTTAGAGTATCGCAGAAAAGGAAAATCAAACGGAGTCCAATTGACCTGAAACTTCACGGAACTTATTTTTGGACCAGAAGAAGCCCATGGAGTATCAGAGTTGGACCAGGAGAGTCCCGGGCTGCCCACGAGGGTGGGGGGGCGCCCCCTGCCTCGTGGACAGCCTGGAGGTCCACCGACGTACTTCTTCCTCCCATATATACCCATATACCCTAAAAACTTCGGGGAGCACAATAGATCGGGAGTTCCGCCGCCAGAAGCCTCCGTAGCCACCGAAAACCAATCTAGACCCGTTCCGGCACCCTGCCGGAGGGGGGAATCCCTCTCCGGTGGCCATCTTCATCATCCCGGTGCTCTCCATGACGAGGAGGGAGTAGTTCTCCCTCGGGGCTGAGGGTATGTACCAGTAGCTATGTGTTTGATCTCTCTCTCTCTCTCGTGTTCTTGAGGTGGTACGATCTTGATATATCGCGAGCTTTGCTATTATAGTTGGATCTTATGATGTTTCTCCCCCTCTACTCTCTTGTAATGGATTGAGTTTTCCCTTTGAAGTTATCTTATCGGATTGAGTCTTTAAGGTTTTGAGAACACTTGATGTATGTCTTGCGTGGGATACCTGTGGTGACAATGGGGTATTCTATGATCCACTTGATGTATGTTTTGGTGATCAACTTGCGGGTTCCGTGACCTTGGGAATCTATGCATAGGGGTTGGCACACGTTTTTGTCTTGACTCTCTGATAGAAACTTTGGGGCACTCTTTGAGGTTCTGTGTGTTGGTTGAATAGATGAATCTGAAATTGTGTGATGCATATCGTATAATCATACCCACAGATACTTGAGGTGACATTGGAGTATCTAGGTGACATTAGGGTTTTGATTGATTTGTGTCTTAAGGTGTTATTCTAGTATGAACACTAGGGCTGTTTGTGACACTTATAGGAATAGCCCAACGGATTGATTGGAAAGAATAACTTTGAGGTGGTTTCATACCCTACCATGATCTCTTCGTTTGTTCTCCGCTATTAGTGACTTTGGAGTGACTCTTTGTTGCATGTTGAGGGATAGTTATGTGATCCAATTATGTTATTATTGTTGAGCGAACTTGCACTAGTGAAAGTATGAACCCTAGGCCTTGTTTCAACGCATTGCAATACCGTTTGTGCTCCCTTTTATCATTAGTTACCTTGCTGTTTTTATATTTTCAGATTACAAAAACCTTTATCTACCATCCATATACCACTTGTATCACCATCTCTTCGCCGAACTAGTGCACGTATACAATTTACCATTGTATTGGGTGTGTTGGTGACACAAGATACTCTTTGTTATTTGGTTGCATTGTTGCTTGAGAGAGACCATCTTCATCCTACGCCACCTACGTATTGATAAACCTTAGGTCATCCACTTGAGGGAAATTTGCTACTGCCCTACAAACCTCTGCACTTGGAGGCCCAACAACGTCTACAAGAAGAAGGTTGTGTACTAGACATCAGCCATCATCATCTTGTGCCTGTGATCTCCATCTCCAAAGCACCGTCATGATCACCATCGTCACCGGCTTGACACCTTGATCTCCATCGAAGCATCGTTGTCGTCATGCCAACTATTGCCTCCACGACTATCACTACCTCTTAGTGATAAAGCAAAGCAATTACATGGCGATTGCATTATATACAATAAAGCGACAACCATATGGCTCCTGCCAGTTGCCGATAACTGTGTTACAAAACATGATCCTCTCATACAATAAAATTTAGCATCATGTCTTGACCATATCACATCACAACATGCCCTGCAAAAACAAGTTAGACGTCCTCTACTTTGTTGTTGCAAGTTTTACGTGGCTGCTACGGGCTGAGCAAGAACCGTTCTTACCTATGCATCAAAAACCACAACACGGTATAGTGATTGCTTTTTGATCTTTAGAAAGAATCTTGTTCATTGAATCCGATTCAACTAAATCTGGAGAAACATACACCCACTAGCTACCTGTGTGCGAAGCACGTCGGTAGAACCAGTCTCGCATAAGCGTACGCGTAATGTCGGTCTAGGCCGCTTCATCCAACAATGCCGCTGAATCAAGAATCAACTAGTGACGACAAGCAATATGTATATACCCACGCCCACAACTCCGTTGTGTTCTACTCGTGCATATAACATCTACGCATAAACCTGGCTCTGATGCCACTGTTGGGGAATGTAGTAATTTCAAAAAAATTCCTACGCACACGCAAGATTATGGTGATGCATAGCAACGAGAGGGGAGAGTATCGTCCATGTACCCTCGTAGACCGTAAGCGGAAGCGATGAGAACGCGGTTGATGTAGTCGTACGTCTTCACGATGCGACTGATCCAAGTACCGAACGCACGGCACCTCCGAGTTCAGCACACGTTCACCTCGATGACGTCCCACGAACTCCGATCTAGCAGAGCTTTGCGGGAGAGTTCCATCAGCACGACATCGTGATGACGGTGATAATGTTGCTACCGATGCAGGGCTTCGCCTAAGCACTACTACGATATGATCGAGGTGGATTATGGTGGAGGGGGGCACCGCACACGGCTTGGAACAGTCAACTTGTGTGTATTTAGGTGCCCCCCCGCCCCCGTATATAAAGGAGCAAGGGGGCAGGCCGGCCGGCCTTGGTGCGCCCCAAGGAGAGGAGGAATCCTCCTCCTAGTAGGAGTAGGATTCATCTTTTGCTAGTCCTACTAGGAAGGGGGAAGGGGGAAGGAAAGAGAAGGAGAGGGAGAGGGTGTCGGTGTCAAAACCGGCGAATCTCGGGTAGGGGGCCCGAACTGTTCGTCTAAGGCGGATGGTAACAGGAGGCATGGGACACAATGTTTACCCAGGTTCGGGCCCTCTCGATGGAGGTAATATCCTACGTCCTGCTTTATTGATCTTGATGATATGAGTATTACAAGAGTTGATCTACCACGAGATCATAGAGGCTAAACCCTAGACGCTAGCCTATGATTCTGATTGTTGTTGTCCTACGGACTAAACCCTCCAGTTTATATAGACACCGGAGGGGGCTAGGGTTACACAGAGTCAGTTACAAGGGAGGAGATCTACATATCTGAATTGCCAAGCTTGCCTTCCACGCAAAGGAGAGTCTCACCCGGACACGGGACGAAGTCTTCAATCTTGTATCTTCATAGTCCAACAGTCCGACCAAAGTATATAGCCCGGCTGTCCGAGGACCCCCTAATCCAGGACTCCCTCAGCAGCCCCTGAACCTGGCTTCAATAACGATGAGTCCGTCGCGCAGATTGTCTTCGGCATTGCAAGGCGGGTTCCTCCTCCGAATACTCTACAGAAGATTCTTGAACACAAGGGTCGTGTCCGGCTCTGCAAAAAAAATTCCACATACCACCATAGAGAGTATATTATTCCACAAATCCAATCTGCTGACAACTTTTGATAACGTGACGTCCTGCCGTGGCCTGGTCATTACGAACCGTTTTTTCCTGCCTGCTATCGCACGTGTTGCGAGGCGGGTTTCTAGGCACGTCTTGTCGAAGCAGAGATCATGTCCCCCCATCACGGGATTCTCATAAATACGGGTGTGGGTAACCGAACCGTGTTTGTTAATATGACTCCTCGATTTTAGGCAAGTTCCAAATGGGCACGCGGAGGACGCTTGATATTCGCCCTCTTTATAAAGGGGCCAAGGCCTATCCTTTTCTTCTCGCGCCCAACCCGTCCCCTCCCCCACCTCGAGATCCAACACCCAAGGCTCATGCTAAGCGCTTCGGACCTTTAACCATGTCCGGATCCAACCTTCAAGGTCAGTGGATGGCCTCCTCTGTCACAGAGGAGGACATCAGGAAGCTAAGGGAAGCCAGGTATCTGAGTGCCAAAATCTCGCACAGGCTGCCTGCTCAAGGGCAGGTCATCCCACTTCCGAACCCAACGAGAGTGTCGTATTTGTTTCGCACTTCCTCCGAGGGCTAGGCTTTAGTCTTGATCCATTTGTTAGAGGACTTATGTTCTCTTACGGGCTCGATTTCCACGATCTAGCCCCAGATTCCATCCTTCACATCTCGTCGTTTATCGTCGTATGTGAGGCCTTCCTATGCATCACCCCACACTTCGTCTTATGGCTCAAGACCTTCAATGTGAAGCCAAAGACGATCGATGGGCAACACGTAGAATGCGGAGGTGCCACAATAAGCGAAGGTGTCGATGCCCCATGGCCAAAGGGTTCCTTCGCGGAGGTGTCCAGCTTATGGTAGCGGGAGTGGTTTTACATCACAGCTCCCCGAAGTACTAAGTGGGTAGCTCCCCCTGCCTTCCATTCGGGCCCCCTGCCACAACTGGCGTCATGGGTCAACAAGGGGCTGGACTGGGGGCCAGTTAATGACGTGCCGACATTGCAGAGTCACATCTGGGATCTCCTCAAGAGAGATGTCAACCTTGTCAAGGTAATGCAAGTCATGCTAGTTCGTCGTGTCCTGTCGTGCCAACGTCGATCTCTCCGTATGTGGGAGTTCAACCCGGAAGGACCGTGAGCTATTCAGCGGTTCTTTGGCATGACGCTCGAAGAGATGTATGGATTGTTCTTCGGATCACGAATAAAGTGTCCGGACACCACTGAGGATGCGGGTCTCAACTGCAACCGTCCAGATACCCAGGTGAGTAATTCTGCGGCCGAACATGCTGTCTTTTTATTTGTCACAACATCATTCTGAAAAAATCAATCTTGGCCAGGACTGGATACGAAAGGCGAAGATGATCAGGTGTTCAGACCCCCTTCCCGAAGGCTCACCGGATCCTGTACTAGCCAGGATGCTCGAGCACGCACCTTATCAAGTGCCATCAGGGGAAGATAAAGGGAGGGATAAAGAAGCCGGAAGCGGGCCTCACGAATTACTCGTCCAAACCGGGGGAATTAGTGTCTCCGCGAAGGAGGAGGATCGGGGAGAGGAATCTAGAATCACCTCCCCCAAGGAAGGAAAAGGACTGTCTCTGACGACTTGGAAACGAAAGGTTCCAAACGAGGGAAGAAATCTTCATCAGGAGGCACTGCCCACAAGGGGGCCAGCCCTCCACCGAGCTGTAAGTGTGATAACCCACAAGTATAGGGGATCGCAACAGCTTTCGAGGGTAGAGTATTCAACCCAAATTTATTGATTCGACACAAGGGCAACCAAAGAATATTCTCAAGTATTAGCAGCTAAGTTGTCAATTCAACCACACCTGGAAACTTAGTATCTGCAGCAAAGTGTTTAGTATCAAAGTAATACGATAGTGATGGTATAGGTAACAAAATAGTAATGAAAGCAAGGTAATGTTTTTGGTATTTTTTAGTGATTGTAACAATAGCAACGGGAAAGTAAATAAGCGTAAACCAGTATATGGAAAGCTCGTAGGCATTGGATCAATGATGGATAATTATGCCGGATGCGGTTCATCATGTAACAGTCATAAAATAGGGTGACACAGAACTAGCTCCAATTCATCAATGTAATGTAGGCATGTATTCCGAATATAGTCATACGTGCTTATGAAAAGAACTTGCATGACATCTTTTGTCCTACCCTCCCATGGCAGCGGGGTCCTAATGGAAACTAAGGGATATTAAGGCCTCCTTTTAATAGAGAACCGGCACAAAGCATTAGCACATAGTGAATACATGAACTCCTCAAAGTACGGTCATCACCGGTAAGTATCCCAATTATTGTCACTTCGGGGTTAACGGATCATAACACATAATAGGTGACTATAGACTTGCAAGATAGGATCTAGAACTCTCATATATTGATGAAAACATAATAGGTTCATATCTGAAATCATGGCACTCGGGCCCTAGTGACAAGCATTAAGCATAGCAAAGTCATAGCAACATCAATCTCAGAACATAGTGGATACTAGGGATCAAACCCTAACAAAACTAACTCGATTACATGGTGAATCTCATCCAACCCATCACCGTCCAGCAAGCCTACGATGGAATTACTCACGCACGGCAGTGAGCATCACGAAATTGGTGATGGAGGATGGTTGATGATGACGACGGCGACGAATCCCCCTCTCCGGAGCCCCGAACGGACTCCAGATCAGCCCCCCAAGAGGTTTTAGGGCTTGGCGGCAGCTCCGCATTGTAAAACACGACGATTTCTTTTCTCTGATTTTTTTCTCCCCGAAAGCAGTTATATAGAGTTGGAGTTGGAGTCGGGGGGTCTCCAGGGGCCCCACGAGGTAGGGTGGTGCGCCCTAAGGGCCCCCCACCCTCGTGAGAAGGGTGTGTGCCCCCTAGTCTTCATCTTGGGCGAGGATTTTTTATTATTTATTGTAAGATATCCCGTGGAGTTTCAGGTCATTCCAAGAACTTTTGTTTTCTGCACATAAAACAACATCATGGCAATTCTATCGAAAACAGTGTCAGTCCGGGTTAGTTCCGTTCAAATCATACAAGTTAGAGTCCAAAACAAGGGCAAAAGTGTTTGGAAAAGTAGATACGTTGGAGACGTATCAACTCCCCCAAGATTAAACCCTTGCTTGTCCTCAAGCAATTTAGTTGACAAACTAAAAGAAATAAGGAAAAACTTTTACAAACTCTGTTGCTCTTGTTATTGTAAATATGTCAAGCTAGCATTCAAGTTTTCAGCAAAGATTATAACTAACCATATTTGCAATAATTCTCAGGTCTCATGTTTACTCATATCAATAGGATAATCAACTAGCAAGCCATAATAATAAATCTCGGATGACAACACTTTCTCAGAACAATCATAATATGATATAACAAGATGGTATCTCGCTAGCCCTTTCTGAGACCGCAAAACATAAATGCAGAGCACCTTTAAAGATCAAGGACTAACTAGACATTGTAATTCATGGTAAAAGAGATCCAATCATAGTCACACCCAATATAAATTAATAGTAATGAGTGCAAATGACAGCTGCACTCTCTAGCTAGTGCTTTTTAATAAGAGGGTGATGACTCAACATAAAAGTAAATAGATAGGCCCTTCGCAGAGGAAAGCAGGGATTTGTAGAGGTGCCAGAGCTCGGTTTTGAAATAGAGGTGAATAATATTTTGAGCGGTATACTTTCATTGTCAACATAACAACCAAGAGATGGTGATATCTTCCATGCTACACACATTATAGGTGGTTCCCAAACAGAATGGTAAAGTTTATACTCCCCCTCCAGCAACAAAAATCAATCCATGGCTTGATCGAAACAACGAGTGCCTCCAACATACATCAGGTCCCAGGGGGAGTTTTGTTTGCAATTATTTTGATTTAGTTTGCATAAAGCATGGGACTGGGCATCCCGGTGACCAGTCCTTTATCCCGTGAGTGAGGAGCGGAGTCCACTCCTCTTGAGAATAACCCGCCTAACATGGAAGATATAGACAGCCCTAGTTGATACATGAGCTATTCGAGCATACAAAAAAGGATGATTATTTGAAGGTTTAGAGTTTGGCACATACAAATTTACTTGGAACGGCAGGTAGATACCGCATATAGGAAGGTATAGTGGACTCATGTGGAATAACTTTTGGGTTTAAGGGATTGGATGCACAAGCAGTATTCCCGCTTAGTACAGGTGAAGGCTAGCAAAAGACTGGGAAGCGGCCAACTAGAGAGCGACAACAGCCATGTACATGCATTAAAATTAATAAACATTGGATGCAAGCATGAGTAGGATATAATCCACCATGAACATAAATATCGTGAAGGCTATGTTGATTTGTTTCAACTACATGCGTGAACATGCGCCAAGTCAAGTCACTTAAATCATTCAGAGGAGGATACCACCCTATCATACCACATCATAACCATTTTAATAGCATGTTGGCACGCAAGGTAAACCATTATAACTCATAGATAATCAAGCATGACACAAGCAACTATGATCTCTAATTGTCATTGCAAACATGTTTATTCATAACAAGCTGAATCAAGAACGATGAACTCATCATATTTACAAAAACAAAAGAGGTTGAGTTCGTACCAACTTTTCTCATCTCAGTTAGTCCATCAGATATCATCATAATTGCCTTTCACTTGCACGACTGAATGATGTGAATAATAATAAGAGTGCACATGCATTGGACTTAGCTGGAATCTGCGAGCATTCAACAAACAGGAGAAGACAAGGCAATATGGGCTCTTTTGTCAGATAAACAATAATGCATATAAGAGCCATTTCAACAATTTATTCATGGTCTTCTCCTACTGACCCCCAAAGAAAAGAAATAATACTATTTACATGGGAAAGCTCCCAACAGGCAAAAGAAGAACAAGAAATATTTTTGAGTTTTCTTTTTAATTACTACTACAAGCATGGAAAGTAAATTAATTAAAAGCTACAACTAATTTTTTTTGGTTTTTTCTTAAGGTTTATCAATCACACAAGAAAAAAGCATAAAAGGAAATAAACTAGCATGGATGATACAATGAAAAAGTATGAGCACTGAGATCTAGCAATGAGTGTGTGTGAACATAAATGTAATGTCGGTGAGAAATACGTACTCCACCAAGCTTAGGCTTTTGGCCTAAGTTGGTTTATGGCCACGACTGGCCTGGCTGATATCCATAATAATAGTTGTTGGGGTCATACTGTGATGAGGAAGAAGAAGGCTCCGATTGCCACTAGCTGGCAATCATCTCCGGATCCCACTAATAGTTAGACTGTCGTGAAGGATCAAATTGTGGTTCCGGTTCTGGCTCCTCGGCTGGTGCAGGGTTCCGGTAGGCGTGGATAGCCGTCAACGGAACAAGGTACTTACCTACAGTCAAATCAAACAAAGCAGGAGCAGGCAAGGTAATGGTCTCAGGATGATGTTTATTAAAGAACAATTGATATTTAAGCTCTCCTGCCCTATTCTTAACAATGAAATCATGTGCCACCATACTTTTATAATCTAAATAAACACGAGGAAGCACTTTTTCTTCCTTCTCAGCATGCCTAATAGGTATGTTAAAATGTGCAGCTAGGCATGTAGCATAGATGCCTCCAAAGATGGGACCCTTAGTACGGTTCATACTTAACCGTCTAGCAATAATGTCGCCCATACTAAAAGTGTTATCACTGTATAAACCTTGGAGCAGAATAATTATATCAGGTATACTAAGGTTTCCACAGTTTCCGCATCCAATTAAGCAACGACTAGCAAATAATGCAAAGTAACGTAAAACAGGAAAATATATGCTAGTGATTCATGCATCGGAAACCTTCCTAGTTTCTCCTATAGTGATAGTATTAATAAATCCCTCCACATCATCATGATGTGGTTCTTCTGTCTTGCCCCCAAAAGGGACCAAACAAATCCGACAGAAATCATAAAGTGACATCTCCTTATGCTCATCATATAAATGAAACTCCACGGTAGGTGGTGAGTTCCTAGAATGAAAATGAAAGTTTTGCACAAAGGTATTTGTGAGTAAGAGATACTAATTGCATTGGTCATGGAGGAAAGAAGTGAGGCCTGCATTATGAGCCAATTCATGAAAATCTTCATAAATCCCGGCTGCTCTCAAGAAATCCTCGGAAGGCCATTCACACGCCCGAACCTCCGCGGTGCGCGGCAAATTATACTTAGGCTTCGGTGCCTTTTCCTTCGAGCTTTGGCTCGATGAGCCCCTCAACAATCTCCTCATCATTTTCTGAAAAATTCTGAAATTTTTAGTAACTTCAAAATAAAAGTAAACCAAACTCAATAATATTGATAGCAACTACTCCTACAAGTGCCTAGGGCCTATATCATGCATCAAAACTACTTTTGACCATATAAATTTGACATGCAAGCTCAAGAATAGGGTCACCTAAGCAGAAAAATTTTGCAATGAATAAAGCACTAGAACAAAAACTAATTGGACCAATGGAGGAGTCACATACCAAGGAACAATCTCCCCAAGCAGTTTTGTGAGAGGTGCTTTGAGCAAGGAGATCGAAAATTACAGCAAAGAGGGCTGGAACTCATGCTTGAGTTGGTTTTTCGTGTTTGTGGGTTCCAGAAGGTCTTCCAAGAATAATAGACATACTATCGTCCTCGGGAATATCAAGAATAACAAAGTCCATTAAAATAGTAACATTTTCCACCACAACAGGCACATCCTCACAAATATCGACACGTATAGCAGTTGATTTGTCAGCCATTTGCAAAGATATTTCAGTAGGTGTCAACTTATTCAAATCAAGTCCACGATATATAAAGAGAGAGGCATAACACTAACACCGGCTCCAAGATCACATAAAGCAGTTTTAACATAGTTTCTTTTAATGGAGCATGGTATAGTAGGTACTCCTGGATCTCCAAGTTTCTTTGGTATTCCACCCTTCAAAGTATAATTAGAAAGCATGGTGGAAATTTCAGCTTCCAGTATCTTTCTCTTATTTGTAATAGTATCTTTCATGTACTTAGCATAAGGATTTGTTTTGAGTATATCAGTTAATCGCATACGTAAAAAGATAGGTCTAATCATTTCAGCAAAGCGCTCAAAATCCTCATCATCCTTTTTCTTGGATGGTTTGGGAGGAAAAGGCATGGGTTTCTGAACCCATGGTTCTCTTTCTTTACCATGTTTCCTAGCAACAAAGTATTTTTTATCATAACGTTGATTCTTTGATTGTGGGTTATCAAGATCAATAGCAGGTTCAGTTTCTACATCATTATCATTACTAGGTTGAGCATTATTATGAACATCATCATTAACATTTTCATTAGGTTCATGTTCATTACCAGATTGAGTTTCAGCATCAGACATAGAGATATCATTTGGATTATCAGGTGGTTCAGCAATAGGTTCACTAGAAGTTTGCACAGTTCTATCATTTTTCTTTTTCTTCCTTTTAGAAGAACTAGGTGCATCAATTTTATTTCTCTGAGAATCTTGCTCAATTCTCTTAGGGTGGCCTCCAGGATACAAAGGTTCCTGAGTCATTCTACCACTTCTAGTAGCCACTTTAACCGCATAATCATTTTTCTTACTATTCATCTCATTGAGCAAGTCCTTTTGAGCTTTAAGTACTTGTTCTACTTGAGTGGTAACCATAGAAGCATGTTTGCTAACAAGTTTAAGTTCACCTATAATATTAGCCATATAATCACCCAAGTATTTAATCATATCAGCATCTTGTTTTAGTTGTCTACCAAAATAAGCATTGAAGTCTTCTTGTTTAAACATAAAATTATCAAACTCATCCAAGCATTGACTAGTAATTTTAGTAGGAGGGATTTCAGCTTTATCATATCTATAGAGAGAATTTACCTTTACTACCTGTGTCGGGTTATCGGGGTCTGGAGGTTCTTCAATAAATAAAGTATTAAGATCATATGTTTCTTCAATAAGCGGTAAATTAAGACCATGTATTTCTTCCATAGGAGGTAAATTCTTAACATCTTCAGCTTTAATAACTTATTCTTTCATAGATTTCTTTGCCTCTTGCATATCTTAGGGACTGAGAAATAGAATACCTCTCTTCTTCGGAGTTGGTTTAGGAATAGGATCGTTAATTGGAGCAGGAGCTGGCTCAGGAGCTGGCTCCGGATGTGTCCAATTATTTTCATTTGTTAACATATTATTCAGTAAGATTTCGGCTTCATCCGATGTTCTTTCCCTGAAAAGAGAACCAACACAACTATCCAGGTAATCTCTGGAAGCATCAGTTAGTCCATTATAAAAGATATCAAGTATTTCATTTTTCTTAAGAGGATGATCAGGCAAGGCATTAAGTAACTTGAGAAGCCTCCCCCAAGCTTGTGGGAGACTCTCTTCTTTAATTTGCACAAAGTTGTATATTTCCTTTAAAGCAGCTTGTTTCTTATGAGCAGGGAAATATTTAGCAGAGAAGTAGTAAATCATATCCTGGGGACTACGCACACAACCAGGATCAAGAGAATTAAACCATATCTTAGCATCACCCTTTAATGAGAACAGAAATATTTTAAGGATATAAAAGTAGCGAGATCTCTCATCATTAGTGAAGAGGGTGGCTATATCATTTAATTTAGTAAGATGTGCTACAACAGTTTCAGATTCATATCCATAAAAAGGACCAGATTCAACCAAAGTAATTATATCAGGATCAACAGAGAATTCGTAATCCTTATCAGCAACACAGATAGGTGAAGTAGCAAAAGCGGGGTCAGGTCTCATCCTAGCATTTAGAGATTGCTTATTCCATTTAGCTAATAACCTTTTGAGTTCATATCTATCTTTGCAAGCTAAAATATCTAAAGAAGCATCTTGATCAAATAAATAACCCTCAGGAATAACAAGTGATTCTTCATCATAACTTTCATCTTCATAATCAGATTCAACATTTTCAATCTCTCTAGCCCTAGCAAGTCGTTCCTCGAGAAAATCACTAAGTGGCATAGTAGTATCAGGCATAGAGGTAGTTTCATCATAAGTATCATGTATAGCAGAAGTAGCATCATCAATAACATGCGACATATCAGAACGAATAGCAGAAGCAGGTTTAGGTGTCGCAAGCTTACTCATAACAGAAGGTGAATCAAGTGCAGAGCTAGATGGCAGTTCCTTACCTCCCCTCGTAGTTGAGGGATAGATCTTGGTTTTTGGATCTCTCAAGTTCTTCATAGTGTCCAGCAAATATAAATCCCAAGTGACTCAAAGAATAGAGCTATGCTCCCCGGCAAAGGCGCCAGAAATTAGTCTTGATAACCCACAAGTATAGGGGATCGCAACAACTTTCGAGGGTAGAGTATTCAACCCAAATTTATTGATTCGACACAAGGGGAGCCAAAGAATATTCTCAAGTATTAGCAGCTGAGTTGTCAATTCAACCACACCTGGAAACTTAGTATCTGCAGCAAAGTGTTTAGTAGCAAAGTAATATGATAGTGATGGTAACGGTAACAAAAGAGTAATGAAAGCAAGGTAATGTTTTTGGTATTTGTAGTGATTGTAACAATAGCAACATGAAAGTAAATAAGCGTAAACCAGTATATGGAAAGCTCGTAGGCATTGGATCAATGATGGATAATTATGCCGGATGTGGTTTATCGTGTAACAGTCATAACATAGGGTGACACAGAACTAGCTCCAATTCGTCAATGTAATGTAGGCATGTATTCCGAATATAGTCATACGTGCTTATGAAAAGAACTTGCATGACATCTTTTGTCCTACCCTCCCGTGGCAGCGGGGTCCAAATGGAAACTAAGGGATATTAAGGCCTCCTTTTAATAGAGAACCGGAACAAAACATTAGCACATAGTGAATACATGAACTCCTCAAACTACGGTCATCATCGGTAAGTATCCCGATTATTGTCACTTCGGGGTTAACGGATCATAACACATAATAGGTGACTATAGACTTGCAAGATAGGATCTAGAACTCTCATATATTGATGAAAACATAATAGGTTCAGATCTGAAATCATGGCACTTGGGCCCTAGTGACAAGCATTAAGCATAGCAAAGTCATAGCAACATCAATCTCAGAACATAGTGGATACTAGGGATCAAACCCTAACAAAACTAACTCGATTACATGGTGAATCTCATCCAACCCATCACTGTCCAGCAAGCCTACAATGGAATTACTCACGCACGGCGGTGAGCATCATGAAATTGGTGATGGAGGATGGTTAATGATGACGACGGTGATGAATCCCCCTCTCCGGAGCCCCGAACGGACTCCAGATCAGCCCTCCCGAGAGGTTTTAGGGCTTGGCGGCGGCTCCGTATCGTAAAACATGATGATTTCTTCTCTCTGATTTTTCTTTCCCCGAAAGCAGTTATATAGAGTTGGAGTTGGAGTCGGGGGGTCTTCAGGGGGCCCACGAGGTAGGGGCGCGCCCTAGGGGGGGCTCCCCCCACCCTCGTGAGAAGGGTGTGGGCCCCCTGGTCTTCATCTTTGGCGAGGATTTATTATTATTTATTGTAAGATATCCCGTGGAGTTTCAGGTCATTCCGAGAACTTCTGTTTTCTGCACATAAAACAACATCATGGCAATTCTGCTGAGAACAGCGTTAGTCCGGGTTAGTTTCATTCAAATCATACAAGTTAGAGTCCAAAACAAGGGCAAAGTGAATCAAGAGTGCTTTTGGTAAATGTATCCTGCTTTATCTCCGAGGGGAATAACCGAGACATATATCTTGCAGTCCGTCCCGTAGCCCTTCTCAACAGAGTTCGTCTTCGGGGGATCTTCTTTCGGAGATGATGGAGAGCGAAACGCCTCCCCCTGCCTCCTGCCTCCTGGGCGGACGACCCTGAGGTGTCATCACGGAGGGTTTCTCCTGATTCGCCAAGGCCATAAGGTAACCCTTCGGCCACTCGCAGTCCGGAATATTCGTCTCCTAAGGAGAGCAACAAAAAGAGTCCAGGACTGTCCAGTGTGCAACTGGACGCACTGATGAGTCTTTTGGAGAAAGCGGCTATTTGAGAGGAGCATTGTACTTTAATGAGTACGGTGGTTGAGAGGATCTCGTCCGCCAAGTGGGTTGCATGAAGCTTTTACGAGCCTACTAAGAGGCTTTGAGGTACGCAAAGTAATATATAAGAATTTTTTGATGGTACCGCACACGCTAGGTGTGCTCTATACAGATATTAGCCCCTGAGACTCTGGTTGCTGTCCAGAGGCGGCAAACAGAGGATCGTAGTCCCAGGTAATTATTGCGCTGCTTTCATGTGCAGGCGACTGACGGCCCGGTGGCTGGTCGGACTGCTGAATTTGCCAGACTTATCCGGCAACTTGACGCGGCAGATGCTGACATCGCGTTTGTGAACAAGCAGCTTGACGAGGCACAGGGTATGTATTTTCGGGTGGTCAACAAGTATTAAGAGGAGCGTGATGCTAGTATCTATAATATGTTGTTGCTGTAGATGGAGCTCCCACCGTGGAGACCCTTCGGGTGGAACTGGCCCAAGCCAAGGAACAAGCCAGGAGGAGTGATGCGGCCGCCCTAAAGGCGGCCGGAGAGTTAAGAGCCGAACAGGCTGCTCGTCGCCAGAGCGAAGATAAAATAGCCAAGATGGCTATTGAATTGAAGGATGCCGCCAACCGGTATGAGCTGCTTGAAAAGGAAATCCAAGAGAAAACGGCAGACCTGGAGAAAACCATGGTAGCAGCCAAGGAGACCCGCTCTAAAATCAGAGCGGCGAAGGAGGAGCTTCGCCAGGCCGGAGATATCACGGCTGGGAAGCCCTTTTTGTTGCGGACGAAGTTCGGAGATCGGAAGTATGCCCCTCTGGATCAATTATGGAGTGCTGCAGGCGCATATTCGGGCCTGGCAATGAGTGTTGCTGATGCAACTGAGTTCTTCAAAGATCAAAAAGATCACAAAGTGGAAAAGTTGTTCTAGTCGCATTTTAGTGCTCCGACGCGTCCGCTGCTATTAAATGAGCAAATGGCCGAGTGGGCTGAGCTCCATAGGTTGTCCGGGCTTGCCATGAGGTCTGTCATGGATCATCTTTGGCCGGGAGGACCAAGGCCGAATAGTTATTTTGGGTTAGTGCAAAGATTCCTTGGCGCTGTGTCGCATATTGACGCCGTAAAGAGGTCGGCGTGCATAGAGGGTGCGCGGATGGCTCTTGCCCGTGTTAAGACATACTGGGCAGATATGAACGCCACCGCTATTGCAACCCGGGGTCTGGCCGTAGGCCAGGTCTCGCCCAAGCACTATTTTGAAGAAGTCCTAGAAGGCGCTCATCTAATAGAGGCTCAGTGCTCGAAGAGTATCATGTTCGACTGACATGTATCCCAATTTGTAAAAACAATGCTATTTGGCTTATAAAAGGCCGTGTTTATACTTTTGCCTGAAAGTATTATGATGCCTCCTGTGCGGCCATTTTATGTATGTATATAACCTGAAAGTTTGCAGTCGTTGGCTTCATCCCCCACGCATATAATGCGGGGGTGTTCGGAAAAGCGCGTATTCACACTTGATCCAACGTCTTGGTCCATTAAGGAGGTGATAGTGCGGCGAACA
Organism: Triticum aestivum; assembly: GCF_018294505.1. NCBI lineage: Eukaryota > Viridiplantae > Streptophyta > Magnoliopsida > Poales > Poaceae > Triticum > Triticum aestivum. The sequence continues at coordinate 624,809,527 of NC_057812.1, forward strand.
AGGCAATCGGACTATATTGCTTTAACACTTTCACTTAGCCATAGGAGTTTGACAGTGGGGCTACTATATAGCCCCTGGTACTTCCGCGCTTATCCGAATATGGTGCGCGTACATACATGACCGAGAAACCGGTCCTTCGTTAATGTGGAGGAATCGCGAAGATTCCGCTGAGTCCTTGAGTGGTTGACCAGTCTCGCGCTTTATCATGACAGTCAGTTTTCGGCTTTCTCTACTGGCGTGCTCATCCAGATGAACTAGGGCACAATCACAGTAGTTCTCCCGGTGCCACCTTAGCTGATAGAGCGGAACGTAAGGTAGCAAAACACGAGAGCCGGGCAAACCCAACTATTGACCAAAGACATGATTCGGAGCTGATGCATATAAGGCCAAACTCGCGACGCCGAACACTCCCTAAGGTGTTCGGTCTTTACAACGTATACTGGGCTGAGTAACGCCCTTGATAATAAGCCCTGAATTTCCAGGTACGTGCATTAGTCTGATGTGATGAAATGTCAATAACGCCAGCATCCCTCTTGGTTATGTTGAGTATCCCGAGGGTGTGAAGCAACAAGAGACGGTAAAAAAGGTTTACACAGGGTCTTAATCTAAAAAGAAACCTTTGAACGGGGCCCTGTTGCACGTCTGCGCTTGTGTCTCCGTTGTGCCGTATCCTGGAAGGGTGTGGCACGATGATCATCTGTAAGAGAGGAAAGCCCAGGTGAAAGTTTTCGTGCGAAAAATTGGTTATTATTAAAATTCGATCTGAATAAGATCAAGCTGAACTGTAGTCCTTTTTACATATGGGAAGCCCCTAGCATCACCTATGGGGGTATATCCATCAACCCAGTCTTAAGTTTATCTGAGCTGTTACAGCTAGTGATTCGCCGGACTCGTCTAGCCGTGTCCGCGGTCTTGATGATCAATCGTTTATTCTGGTTGGAGAGGGCGTTCAGTGTTCGGCTACTAAAGCCGCCGCACGTTCTTCCGCACGTAAGGAACATTCTGTTTTTCCGCTAACTGTGATGATGCCATGTGGACCGGGCATCTTAAGCTTAAGGTAAGCGTAATGCGGTATTGCATTAAAACGAGTGAAGGCCGTTCTTCCAAGTAGCGCTTGATAGCCGCTTCGGAATGGAGCGATGTCGAAGGTTAACTTTTAACTTCGGAAGTTGTCGGGAGAACCGAATACAACCTCTAGTACTAGAGAGCCCATGCAGCGGGCCTCTGAGCCTGGTATTACTCCTTTAAAGGTAGTATTGCTTTGGCTGATTCTTGTCGGGTCTATCCCCATTTTGCAGACTATGTCCTGATATATCAGATTAAGACTACTGCCGACGTCCATAAGGAATCGGGTGAGATGGTATCCATCAATTATTGGGTCTAGTACCAAGGCGGCCGATCCTTCATGCCAGATACTAGTTGGGTGATCCCTACGATCAAAGGTGATCGGGTAGGCCGACCAGGGGTTGAACTTGGGGGTGACGGGCTCTATGGCGCATGTGTCTCGGAGTGCGCGTTTGCTCCTCCCCTTTGTTACGTGAATCATGTTCACTGTTTTGACCTCTGGTGGGAATTTTTTCTGTCCCCCAGTGTTCGGCTGGCGAGGCTCATCCTCGTCTTCGCTTGGCGTCTCCCTCCCCTCGTGGTCGGCGTTTAGCTTGCCGGCCTGCTTAAAGACCCAGCATTCCCTGTTGGTGTGGTTTACCGGTTTGTTGGAGGTGCCATGAATCTGACATAATCTGTCTAGAATCTTGTTTAGGTTGGACAGACCATCTCTGCTGCCTTTAAATGGTTTTTTCCGTTGACCGCGTCGAGAGCTCCTGAATCCGGCATTTACCGCCATTTTGTCTGGGTTGTCTTCCTTGTTTCGACCCTTCCTTTTATTGCGTCGTGGTTTTCCATTGCCATCCCTAACTTCGGATGTGCCTGGGTCGCTGGTGCCGCTACGGGCCAGCCAACTATCTTCGCCCGCGCAAAAGTGGGTCATAAGGCTTGTTCGGGCTTCCATTGTCCTCGGTTTCTCCTGGCCGAGGTGTCTGGCGAGCCATTTGTCCCGGACACTGTGTTTGAAAGCCGCTAAGGCTTCGGCATCTGGGCAGTCGACAATTTGATTCTTCTTAGTGAGGAATCTGTTCCAAAGCTTTCGGGCTGACTCTCCGGGCTGTTGAATTATATGACTTAGATCGTCTGCATCCGGAGGTCAGATATAGGTCCCTTGAAAATTAGCCCAAAAAGCATCTTCAAGCTCTTCCCAACTTCCAATTGAGTTTTCGGGGAGGCTCTTCAGCCAGTGCCGAGCTGGTCCTTTCAACTTGAGGGGTAAGTATTTGATGGCGTGGAGATCATCTCCGTGAGCCATGTGGATATGAAGGATAAAGTCCTCAATCCATACCCAGGGTCTGTCGTTCCGTCGTATGCCTCTATGTTCACGGGTTTGAATCCTTCAAGAAATTCGTGATCCAGTGATGTCTACTACACAACCTTCTTCTTGTAGACGTTGTTGGGCCTCCAAGTGCAGAGGTTTGTAGGACAGTAGCAAATTTCCCTCAAGTGGATGACCTAAGGTTTATCAATCCGTGGGAGGCGTAGGATGAAAATGGTCTCTCTCAAGCAACCCTGCAACCAAATAACAAAGAGTCTCTTGTGTCCCCAACAAACCCAATACAATGGTAAATTGTATAGGTGCACTAGTTCGGCGAAGAGATGGTGATACAAGTGCAATATGGATAGTAGATAAGGGTTTTTGTAATCTGAAAATATAAAAACAGCAAGGTAACTAATAATAAAAGTGAGCGTAAACGGTATTGCAATGATAGAAAACAAGGCCTAGGATTCATACTTTCACTAGTGCAAGTCCTCTCAACAATACTAACATAATTGGATCACATAACTATCCCTCAACATGCAATAAAGAGTCACTCCAAAGTCACTAATAGTGGAGAACGAACGAAGAGATTATGGTAGGGTACGAAACCACCTCAAAGTTATTTTTTCCAATCAATCCGGTGGGCTATTCCTGTAAGTGTCACAAATAGCTCTAGAGTTCGTACTAGAATAACACCTTAAGACACAAATCAACCAAAACCCTAATGTCACCTAGATACTCCAATGTCACCTCAAGTATCCGTGGGTATGATTATACGATATGCATCACACAATCTTAGATTCATCTATTCAACCAACACATAGAACCTCAGAGAGTGCCCCAAAGTTTCTACCGGAGAATCACGACGAAAACGTGTGCCAACCCCTACGCATAGGTTCATGGGCGGAACCCGCAAGTTGATCACCAAAGCATACATCAAGTGAATCACGTGATATCCCATTGTAACCACAGATACGCACGACAAGACATACATCAAGTGTTCTCAAATCTTTAAAGACTCAATCCGATAAGATAACTCCAAAGGGAAAACTCAATTCATTACAAGAGAGAAGAGGGGGAGGAGAAACATAAGATCCAACTATAATAGTAAAGCTCGCGATACATCGAGATCGTATCACCTCAAGAACATGAGAGAGAGAGAGATCAAACACATAGCTACTGGTACATACCCTCAGCCCCGAGGGAGAACTACTCCCTCCTCGTCATGGAGAGCACCGGGATGATGAAGATGGCCATCGGAGAGGGATTGCCCCCTCCGGCAGGGTGCCCGAACGGGTCTAGATTGGCTTTCGGTGGCTACGGAGGCTTCTGGCGGCGGAACTCCCGATCTATTGTGCTCTCGGATGTTTTTAGGGTATATGGAGATATATAGGCGGAAGAAGTACGCCAGGGGGCCACGAGGGGCTCACGAGGGTGGAGGGCGCGCCCAGGGGGTGGGCGCCCCCTGCCTCGTGACCTCCTCGCAGATCCCCTGACGTGCACTCCAAGTCTTCTAGGCTTCTTTCCTTCCAAAAAAGAGTTCCTTGAAGTTTCAGGTCAATTGGACTCCATTTGGTTTTCCTTTTCTTTGAAACCCTAAAACAGGGTAAAAACAGAAACTCGCACTGGGCTCTGGGTTAATAGGTTAGTCCCAGAAATGATATAAAAGTGTAGAATAAAGCCCATAAATATTCAAAATAGTAAATAATATAGCATGGAGCAATAAAAAATTATAGATACGTTGGAGACGTATCAGCATCCCCAAGCTTAATTCCTGCTCGGCCTCGAGTAGGTAAATGATAAAAACAGAATTTTTGATGCGGAGTGCTACTTGGCATAATTTCAATGTGATTCTTCTTAATTGTGGTATGAATATTCAGATTCGAAAGATTCAAGACAAAAGTTCATATTGACATAAAAATGATAATACTTCAAGCATACTATCTAAGCAATTATGTCTTCTCAAAATAACATGGCCAAAGAAAGTTCATCCCTACAAAATCATATAGTTTAGCCATGTTTCATTTTCGTCACACAAGAATGCTCTCATCATGCTCAACCCCGATGACAAGCCAAGAAATTGTTTCATACTTTAGTAATCTCAAACTCATAAACTTTCACGCAATACATGAGCGTGAGCCATGGATATAACACTATGGGTGGAATAGAATATAATGAGGGGGGTTATGTGGAGAAGACAAAAAAGGAGAAAATCTCACATCAACGAGGCTAATCAATGGGCTATGGAGATGCCCACCGATTGATGTTAATGCAAGGAGTAGGGATTGCCATGCAACGGATGCACTAGAGCTATAAATGTATGAAAGCTCAACAAAATAAACTAGTGGGTGTGCATCCAACTTGCTTGCTCATGAAGACCTAGGGCACTTGAGGAGGCCCGTTGTTGGAATATACAAGCCAAGTTCTATAATGGAAATTTCCCACTAGTATATGAAAGTGATAACATGAGAGACTCTCTACTATGAAGATCATGGTGCTACTTTGAAGCACGAGTGTGGTAAAAGGATAGTAACATTGTCCCTTCTCTCTTTTTCTCTCATTTTTGGGCCTTTTTATGGCCTTTCTCTTTTTGGGGGGGGGGGGCTTCTCTTTTTTATGGCCTTTCTCTCGCTCTCTTTTTAATTCCTCACTTGGGACAACGCTCTAATAATGATGATCATCACACTTCTATTTATTTACAACTCAATTATTACAACTTGATACTAGAACAAGGATGACTCTATATGAATGCCTCCGGCGGTGTACCAGGATATGCAATGAACCAAGAGTGACATGTATGAAAGAATTATGAGCGATGGCTTTGCCACAAATACTATGTCAACTACATGATCATGCTAAGCAATATGACAATTATGAATATGTCATGACAAACGGAACGGTGGAAAGTTGCATGGCAATATATCTTGGAATGGCTATGGAAATGCCATAATAGGTAGGTATGGTGGCTGTTTTGAGGAAGATATAAGGAGGTTTATGTGTGATAGAGCGTATCGTATCACGGGGTTTGGATGCACCGGCAAAGTTTGCATGAACTCTCAATGTGAGAAAGGGCAATGCACGGTACCGAAGAGGCTAGCAAGGATGGAAGGGTGAGAGTGCGTATAATCCATGGACTCAACATTAGTCATAAAGAACTCACATACTTATTGCAAAAATCTACAAGTCATCAAAAACCTCGGCACTACGCGCATGCTCCTAGGGGGATAGATTGGTAGGAAAAGACCATCACTCGTCCCCGACCGCCACTCATAAGGAGGACAATTAAATAACACCTCGTGTTTCAAATTTGTTACACAACGTTTACCATACGTGCATGCTACCGGACTTGCAAACTTCAACACAAGTATTCCTCAAATTCACAACTACTCAACTAGCACGACTTTGATATTATTACCTCCATATCTCAAAACAATCATCAGGCATCAAACTTCTCTTAGTATTCAACACACTCATAAGAAAGTTTTATTATTCTTGAATAGCTAGCATATTAGGATTTTAAGCAAATTACCATGCTATTAAGTCTCTCAAAATAATCTAAGTGAAGCATGAGAGTTCATCTATTTCTTCAAAATAAAACTACCACCATGCTCTAAAAGGTATAAGTGAAGCACTAGAGCAAGTGACAAACTACTCCGAAAGATATAAGTGAAGATTAATGAGTAGTCGAATAATTATGCAACTATGTGAAGACTCTCTAACATTTAAGAATTTCAGATCTTGATACTTATTCAAACAGCAAGCAAAACAAAATAAAATGACATCTAAGAATAGCAAACATCATGTGAAGAAGCAAAAACTTAGGATCAACCGATACTAACCGATAGTTGTTGAAGAAGAAAGGTGGGATGCCAACCGGGGCATCCCCAAGCTTAGATGCTTGAGACTTCTTGAAATATTATCTTGGGATGCCTTGGGCATCCCCAAGCTTGTGATTTTGTGTCTCCTTAATTCCCCTCATATCACGGTCTTCCTAAATCTCAAAAGCTTCATCCACACAAAACTCAACAAGGACTCGTGAGATAAGTTAGTATAAACCATTGCAAAAATCTTATCATACTCTACTGTAGAAAATCACTAAAATTATTATTCAACATTGCATACTAAATGCCTCTGCATATTTAATAGTCCTATCCTCAAATAGAATCATTAAAGAAGCAACCATATGCAAACAATGCAAACATAACAGCAATCTGCCTAAACAGGATAGTCTGTAAAGAATTCTGCAACATCCATACTTCCCTAGAACCAAAAATTATGAACGAAAATTCCCAATGTATTAAATTTATCAGAGCTTAATATGCAAAAGTTTTCAACATTTTATCACATTCTGACTTTTCTAAGGAATTATTGCAACAGCGGTAAACTTTCTGTTTTCAAACAGCAACATGAAGACTTGTAAAATAGGCATAGTAAAGGCTATCAATGCCTCTTTTATTGAAATAAAAGATGCAAAACATTGTTATAAATAACAGGAAGCAAATCCTAACAAAATAAATTGACGCTCCAAGCAAAACACATATCATGTAGCGAATAAAAATATAGCTCCAAGTAAAGTTACCGATGAACGAAGACAAAAGAGGGGATGCCTTCCAGGGCATCCCCAAGCTTTGGCTCTTGGCTATCCTTGAATATTACCTTGGGGTGCCTTGGGCATCCCCAAGCTTAGGCTCTTGCCACTCCTTATTCCATAGTCCATCGAATCCTTACCCAAAACTTGAAAACTTCACAACACAAAACTTAACAGAAAACTCGTAAGCTCCGTTAGTATAAGAAAATAAATCACCACTTCAAGGTACTGTAATGAACTAATTATTTATTTATATTTGTGTTAAACCTACTGTATTCCAACTTCTCTATGGTTTATAAACTATTTTACTAGCCATAGATTCATCAAAATAAGTAAACAACACATGAAAAACAGAATCTGTCAAAAACAGAACAGTCTGTAGCAATCTGAATCAAACGTATACTTCTGGAACTCATAAAATTCTCAAATAAATTTCTGGGCCTGAGGAATTTATCTGTTAATCATCTGAAAAAAGAATTAACTAAATATCACTCTCCAAATAAAAATGGCAGCAGTTTTCGTGAGTGCTAAAGTTTCTGTTTTTTACAGCATGATAAACAAGACTTCACCCAAGTCTTCCCAAAGGTTCTACTTGGCATAAACAGTAATTAAAAGCATAAAACCGCATCTAAACAGAGGCTAGATGAATTATTCATTACTAAACAGGAACAAAAAGCAAGGAATAAAAATAAAGTTGGGTTGCCTCCCAACAAGCGCTATCGTTTGACGCCCCTAGCTAGGCATGATGATTTCAATGATGCTCACATAAAAGATAAGAATTGTAACATAAAAAGAGCATCATGAAGAATATGACTAGCACATTTAAGTCTAACATACTTCCTATGAATAGGGATTTTGTGAGCAAACAACTTATGGGAACAATAACCAACTAGCATAGGAAGGCAAAACAAGCATAACTTCAAGATTTTAAGCACATAGAGGGGAAACTTGATATTATTGCAATTCCTACAAGCATATGTTCCTCCCTCATAATAATGTTCAGTAGCATCATGAATGAATTCAACAATATAACCAGCACCTAAATCATTCTTTTCATGATCTACAAGCATAGAAAATTTATTACTCTCCACATAAGCAAAATTCTTCTCATGAATAATAGTGGGAGCAAACTCAACAAAATAACTATCATGTGATTGAAAATTAAGATCAAGATGACAAGTTTCATGGTTATCATTATTCTTTAAAGCATGAGTGTCATCACAATAATCATCACAGATAGGAGGCATGCTTTCATCATAATAAATTTGCTCATCAAAACTTGGGGGACAAAAAATATCATCTTCATCAAACATAGCTTCCACAAGCTTGTGGCTTTGCATATCATTAGCATCATGTATATTCAAGGAATTCATACTAAAAACATTGCAATCATGCTCATCATTCAAATATTTAGTGCCAATCATTTTATAGATTTCTTCTTCTAGCACTTGAGCACAATTATCCTTTCCATCATACTCACGAAAGATATTAAAAAGGTGACGCGTATGAGACAAACTCAATTCCATTTTTTTGTAACTTTCTTTTATAAACTAAACTAGTGATAAAACAAGAAACTAAAAGACTCGATTGCAAGATCTAAAGATATACCTTCAAGCACTCATCTCCCCAGCAACGGCGCTAGAAAAGAGCTTGATGTCTACTACATAACCTTCTTCTTGTAGACGTTGTTGGGCCTCCAAGTGCAGACGTTTGTAGGACAGTAGCAAATTTCCCTCAAGTGGATGACCTAAGGTTTATCAATCCGTGGGAGGCGTAGGATGAAGATGGTCTCTCTCAAGCAACCCTGCAACCAAATAACAAAGAGTCTCTTGTGTCCCCAACACACCCAATACAATGGTAAATTGTATAGGTGCACTAGTTCGGCGAACAGATGGTGATACAAGTGCAATATGGATAGTAGATAAGGGTTTTTGTAATCTGAAAATATAAAACAGCAAGGTAACTAATGATAAAAGTGAGCGTAAACGGTATTGCAATGATAGAAAACAAGGCCTAGGGTTCATACTTTCACTAGTGCAAGTCCTCTCAACAATACTAACATAATTGGATCACATAACTATCCCTCAACATGCAACAAAGAGTCACTCCAAAGTCACTAATAGCGGAGAACGAACGAAGAGATTATGGTAGGGTACGAAACCACCTCAAAGTTATTCTTTCCAATCAACCCGGTGGGCTATTCCTATAAGTGTCACAAACAGCCCTAGAGTTCGTACTAGAATAACACCTTAAGACACAAATCAACCAAAACCCTAATGTCACCTAGATACTCCAATGTCACCTCAAGTATCCGTGGATATGATTATACGATATGCATCACACAATCTCAGATTCATCTATTCAACCAACACATGGAACCTCAAAGAGTGCCCCAAAGTTTCTACCGGAGAATCACGATGAAAACGTGTGACAACCCCTGTGCATAGGTTCATGGGCGGAACCCGCAAGTTGATCACCAAAACATACATCAAGTGAATCACGTGATATCCCATTGTCACCACAGATACGCACGGCAAGACATACATCAAGTGTTCTCAAATCTTTAAAGACTCAATCCGATAAGATAACTCCAAACGGAAAACTCAATTCATTACAAGAGAGAGGGGGAGGAGAAATATAAGATCCAACTATAATAGTAAAGCTCGCGATACATCAAGATCGTATCACCTCAAGAACACGAGAGAGAGAGAGAGAGAGAGAGAGAGAGAGAGATCAAACACATAGCTACTGGTACATACCCTCAGCCCCGAGGGAGAACTACTCCCTCCTCGTCATGAAGAGCACCGGGATGATAAAGATGGCCACCTGAGAGGGATTGCCCCCTCCGGCAGGGTGCCGGAACGAGTCTAGATTGGCTTTCAGTGGCTACAGAGGCTTCTGGCGGCGGAACTCCCGATCTATTATGCTCTCGCATGTTTTTAGGGTATATGGATATATATAGGCGGACGAAGTACGTCAGGGGGGCCATGAGGGGCTCACGAGGGTGGAGGGCGCGCCCAGGGGGGTGGGCGCACCCCCTGCCTCGTGACCTCCTCGCAGATCCCCCGACATGCACTCCAAGTCTTCTGGGCTTCTTTCCTTCCAAAAATGAGTTTCGTGAAGTTTCAGGTCAATTGGACTCCGTTTGGTTTTCCTTTTCTTTGAAACCCTAAAACAGGGTAAAAACAGAAACTGGCACTGGGCTCTGGGTTAATAGGTTAGTCCCAAAAATGGTATAAAACTGTATAATAAAGCCCATAAACATTCAAAACAGTAAATAATATAGCATGGAGCAATCGAAAATTATAGATACGTTGGAGACGTATCATCCAGCACCTCATCGGTGAATCATAGGGGGTGTGCGGCACCCCTGTGTTGGGATGTGCCATGGAGTTCTGACGGTTGTAGTGTTTTATTTTGATTTTGTGCCGGAGCACGCTTCCTAGATCTGTAGATGGATCTGGTCAGACCGGCTTTTTGGTGCAAGTCCTCACGTGAATCGTGCACCGACTTATGTTTGACATCATTAGCCACCCTATCGCGGCCACGGGGTGGTCGATTCGGCTGATCGGCCATTTTATTTTTTGGTTGTGTAGGTTCTAAAGCCTCGTCATCGAATTCAGGCAACATCTTGCGCTTTGGATAGCTCTTTGTGTGGCAACTGCCACCGTACTTTTCTTCAGTGTCGAGCACTTTGTTCCATCTACTGTTTAGTGTATTTTGTGCGGCTCTAAGCCTTTGCTTCTGCTTCTTTAGACTCCTCGCGGTGGCAATAAGCCTTCTATGGAGGTTCTCTTGCTCCAAGTGCCTTTCCGGGATGATGTGTGCATCGCCGTCCGGACTGTTCTCCTCTCCGAAGACAGGTTGGTGAGCTTTGCCCTCGGCGTCGTCGTGATCGGGCAACGGTTCCGTACTATGTTCGGCGTCTGCTGGTTCATCCTGCTCTATCGCTGGGTCCATGTGGTCGTCATTTGCTTTGGAGTCGTTCGGGGTATTATTATTTAGTACACTGTTATCGCTATTTTTGCAGAGGTGGGATTTGGAGCGGCGCCTACGTCGTCGCTTTGGTTGCTTCTCGAGGGGATTACCCTCCGCTGCATCGCTCCGTTGCTTGTCATTGTCTTCTTCGGGTGTATCCACCATGTATATATCGTGTGATGAAGTGGCTGTCCAGCGCCCTGTGGGTGGTGGTTCCTGTTCCTCTCCTGCATCGTCGTCCGTACCGTCGATGTCTTCCGAGCCGAAATTAAACATGTTGGTTAAGTCGTCGACAATGGCTATTAAGTGGGTGGTGGGTGGGGAATGAGTTTCTTCATCGTTCGCTTCCCACTCAAGCCGGACATAGTTCGGCCAAGGGTCTCCTGACAAGGAGAGATATTTCAATGAGTTTAGCAAGTCGCCCAAGGGCGAGTGCTGAAAGATATCCACAGAGGTGAACTCCATGATCGGTGCCCAATCAAATTCGATAGGCACGGACGTGGGCGGTTCAAAGCATGTGGCCGGGGATGAATCCAAGGGTCCGGCAGGTCTCATAGGGGGTGAAGTCAGTATTCGGCTCTATCGCTGCTGAGTGTGTGGCCTCCGTGGCGGGGTCTATCCACACGTCCTCGGACGGCACGATCTGCTCCGGATCGAAGGCCGGAGTAGCCACAGGTGTGATCTCCTGAACACCGTCCGATGGTAGAGCTAAGTCATGCTTGTCGAGACAGTGCGGCACACATGACATGGGCTCGAATCCGTCGAAGATCAAGTCTCCGCGCATGTCGGCAGTGTAGTTTAAGCTTCCAAACCTGACCTGATGGCCAGGTGCGTAGCTCTTGATCTGCTCTAGATGGCCAAGCGAGTTGGCCCGCAGTACAAAGCCGTCGAATACGAAGATCTGTCCGGGGAGAAAAACCTCACCTTGGATCGCATCGTTGCCGATGATCGAAGAAGCCATCAAGCCTTATGGCGACGACACAGTGGAACTCTCAATGAAAGCACCAATGTCGGTGTCAAAACCGGCGGATCTCGGGTAGGGGGTCCCGAACTGTGCGTCTAAGGCGGATGGTAACAGGAGGCAGGGGACACAATGTTTACCCAGGTTCGGGCCCTCTCGATGGAGGTAATACCCTACGTCCTGCTTGTTGATCTTGATGATATGAGTATTACAAGAGTTGATCTACCACGAGATCGTAGAGGCTAAACCCTAGAAGCTAGCCTATGATTCTGATTGTTGTTGTCCTATGGACTAAACCCTCCGGTTTATATAGACACCGGAGGGGGCTAGGGTTACACAGAGTCGGTTACAAGGGAGGAGATCTACATATCCGAATTGCCAAGCTTGCCTTCCATGCAAAGGAGAGTCCCACCCAGATACGGGACGAAGTCTTCAATCTTGTATCTTCATAGTCCAACAGTCCGGCCAAAGTATATAGTCCGGATGTCCGAGGACCCCCTAATCCAGGACTCCCTCAGAGGGAAAGAGGGGTCGCCCCCCCTCCCCTAGTCCAATTCGGACTCCTCTTGGGAGGGAGCGCGCCACCTCCTGGGCTGCTGACCTCTCTCTCCCCTCAGGCCCACTAAGGCCCAGTACTTCCCCGGGGGGTTCCGGTAACCCCCCCGGCACTCCGGTTTTCTCCGAAACCATCCGGAACACTTCTGGTATCCGAACATAGCCGTCCAATATATCAATCTTTACGTCTCGACCATTTCGAGACTCCTCGTCATGTCCGTGATCACATCCGGGACTCCGAACTACCTTTGGTATATCAAAACACATAAACTCATAATACCGATAGCCACCGAACTTTAAGCATGGGGACCCTACGGGTGCAAGAACTATGTATACATGACCGAGACTCGTCTCCGGTCAATAACCAACAGCGGAACCTGGATGCTCATTTTGGTTCCTACATATTCTACGAAGATCTTTATCGGTCAAACCGCATAACAACATACGTTGTTCCCTTTGTCATCAGTATGTTACTTGCCCGAGATTCGATCGTCGGTATCCTCATACCTAGTTCAATGTCGTTACTGGAAAGTCTCTTTACTGGTTCCATAATACATCATCCCGCGACTAACTTATTAGTCACAATGCTTGCAAGGCTTATAGTGATGTGCATTACCGAGAGGGCCCAGAGATACCTCTCCGACAATCGGAGTGACAAATCCTAATCTCGATCTATGCCAACTCAACAAGCACCATCGGAGACACCTGTAGAGCACCTTTATAATCACCCAGTTACGTTGTGACGTTTGGTAGCTGATACGTCTCCAACGTATCTATAATTTTTTATTGCTCCATGCTATATTATCTACTGTTTTGGGCAATATTGGGCTTTATTATCCACTTTTATATTACTTTTGGGACTAACCTATTAATCGGAGGCCCAACCCAAATTTGCTGTTTTATGCCTATTTCAGTGTTTCGAAGAAAAGGAATATCAGACGGAGTCGAAACGGAACGAAATCAACTAGAGAAGTTATTTTTGGAACAAAAGCCACCTGATGGACTTGGACCCCACGTCAAGGAAGGAACGAGGAAGCCACGAGGGTGGGGGCGCCCACCCCCCTAGGGCGCGCCCCCTGCCTCGTGGGGCCCTCGTGGCTCCCCTGACGGACTCCCTGCACCCATATATACCCACGTATCCTAAAACTTCCAGAACAGACAATAGATTGGGAGTTCCGCCGCCAGAAGCCTCCGTAGCCACCGAAACCCAATCTAGACCCGTTCCAGCACCCTGCCGGAGGGGGCAATCCCTCTCACTACAAAAAAATACACTTCCGTGATGATACGTGTTTGTCACAGTAGGTCGCTTTTTTGTCATGCATGTACATCCATGACAAATTTATGACAGAATCAAGATAGTCATACATGTGCTATCATAGAAGTGTTCCATGACATTACCAAAATTATCATCACGGGAGTGTCCACTTCCATGACGATAAATCGCGTGTCACAAAAGTGCTTTCGTCAAGGGTGACCGACACGTGGCATCCACCGTAACGGAATGCCGTTAAGCTATCGGGTCGGGTTTTGGATCCGATAACCCGTTAACAACCCCGACCAATGGGAAATTTCCACGTGTAAAATTCTTATTGGCCGAACGAAACATGTGTCAGCTCGTCAGTGGGTCAGATAGGCGCCTATGATACGTCGACACGTGGCACGGCCCAACAGAGGCCCATTCCTGTGAAAAGGCCGACCCGTTTGACTTGGTCAAAAGCTGGCGGGCCAGCCCATGGAAAGCCTGTTAACAGCTTGTTCGAATATAGCCCATTTACAGCCCGCTAACCCAAGGCCCGTTATGCCCTATCCGAATTATGCCCAGTAGCGTCATCTGGGCCATCCAATATGATTCCAGCCCGTTTTCACTTCTGGCCCATGTATGGCCCATGACGTCTTTCGGCCCATATGAGGCCCTATGTAACTCCTGGCCTACTAACGGCCCGTGGTGAAACTGGCCCGTAATGAACAGTGTATCACTTTACACCCATTAACGACCCGTGGTGAAACTGGCCCGTAATGAACAGTGTATCACTTTATACCCATTAACGGCCCATTATTCCGTTGGGCCATTTCCAGCCCATGTTATCTTTAGGCCGTCTCAGAGCCCATTTATTCTTGGGCTCATTTCCAGCATTCGTTTACTTACGGCCCATTATTGTCATTTTCTGCTTGTGGGCCAAATTCAACCCGTGGTTACAGTCGGCCCATTTGTGGTCCGTTAATACATTGGGCCGATTTCATAGCGTCATCAAAAATGACCTATTAACGATGGCCCGTTATGGTCGGCCCATGAACAGACGATTCCAACTCTAGCCCGTTTACGGCCATAATGCGGTCTGTTTGGCCCATGTTTGGTCAATCGATTATACGGCCCGTATAAGGCCCATTGATAATACAGCCCGCAGAAGCCCCATTGTTTCTACGGCCCATAGAAGGCCCATTGTTTCTACGGCCCGTAGAAGGCCCACTGTTTCTACGGCCAATAGGAGGCCCAGTGTCACTACAGTAAATATTAGCCCATGGTTATTGTGGCCTAGTTTTAAAAAAATAGGTTATTGCAGCCACTAGCTAACCGCGAAAAAAGAACTGCAATGACTACAAGTAAACAAATAAACAAGACAACAAGGAAATAAATACGCAAGCAACTAACGCTAGGCTATCACGGCTATTACACATATTACATCCACTGGGCATCAAAGTTCGCCACCAGTGCAAATATAGGGAACAAAGCAGCATATCATATACACTGGTTGTCAAACTTGGCGACCAGCGCAAATAAATGCCGCAACAAAACAAATCCAGAACTGAAACCACTTCAGAAGATCTCAAGAAACAATATCCTGGGTACCCATAATGCTGGCAAGATGCTTAGCAAGCTTATTTGGCGCTTAAATCCTCCAGCGCTTGTTGTTGCACCAGAAAATATGCATCTGAATTCTGCAGGGACTTCCTCATTCCTTCAGCTTCGTGTCATAGCACATCTGATCGATGTCTTTCAACTTGAAGTTGAGACTCAAGAAGACGAACTGATTCAGGCAGCGAGTTCGAAGAGCTTGTGCCAGCAGTAGTGGCCAGTAACTCGAACACTACATCAAGACATGACTTTTGGGTTCCCTCACTGTCGTCAAGATAGTTTTTATCAGCTTTCTTGGAGACCAACAGGGATGTCTCACTATCTTGAACCTTATCTGCATTACTTCCTTTACCATTGGATAATGCGGTACTGTTCTCCAATATTTTGTCCGCATTCTAAAAGAGAAACAAGCAGACACATCACATGTTTACCATGTTGTATATGAAACTCATTTTCGTAAATGAGTTCTATAGTAAAGTGGACAAGATAACAACATGAAACAAACATATATCTATGTACCATGGTCACTTTATGGTCTATATCATTCTAGTTTTTGTTGTCAAATCAAGATAGAGACACAGTTCAAATAATATTTGTTCAAGACAAAGCAGAATAGAAGAATATAAGTGTGGGTAACTATAGAGCAATAACAACACTTGTAATGTGCATGACATGAGAACATAACTGTTTCAATTGAAACTGAAATCAACATAGAGATGTTGTAACACCCCGAATGTAATTTACCTATTATGTACTCCAACTCTTGCCGTTTCCGGCGCTAAGTTATTTTATTTCCTCGGGTTCAGGTTTTTGTCTCCGTCTATTGTTGTCATTGTCATGCATCTCATATCATGTCATCATGTGCATTGCATTTGCATACGTGTTCGTCTCATGCATTCGAGCATTTTCCCCGTTGTCCGTTTTGCATTCCGGCGCTCCTATCTCCTCCGGTGGTCATTTCTACCTTCTTTTCGTGTATGGGGATTAAACATTTCCGGATTGGACCGAGACTTGCCAAGCGGCCTTGGTTTACTACCGGTAGACCACCTGTCAAATTTCGTACCATTTGGATTTCGTTTGATGCTCCAACGGTTAACCGAGGGACCGAGAAGGCCTCATGTGTGTTGTAGCCCAACCCCCTCCAATTTGGCCCAAAACCCACCAAAACCCTCTCCATCATCTAGAGCGTTCGATCACGATCGCGTGGCCGAAAACCGCACCTCATTTGGACACTCCTAGCTCCCTCTATGCCTATATATAGGTCCTCCTCCGAAATTCTCGGTTCTCCTCCCCCGAAACCCTAGTTCCACTCCTCTTCGTGCGGCCGGACACGTCTGCCGGCCGCCGGACACGTCCGCCACTCGCCCGGGCCAATCAGGGAGCGCCACGTGGCCCCTGAGCCCCACTTCGCCGCCCAGCGCCGCCCCCGCAGCGCCTCGCGGCCTCCTTCGCCAGCTCCGGTGGCCGGAGCCCCGCGCCGCCCCGTCCCTCAAGGCCGGCCGGCGAGCCTCGAGACCGGCGCCCCACCGCGTCCTCCGCCCGATCCGCCGCCGACGGCCACCGGCGCCCCGCCGCGCCCGGCACCACCGCCGCCACCGTCCTCGCCCGGCGCCGGCGAGCCCTTTTCCCTGCTCCGGCGAGCTCCACGCCGCCTCCCCGATGAACTCCGGTGTCGACCCCGGCGATCCTCGATCCGCGCGCCGGATCCAGATCTGAAACCTAGGGTTGACTCCTTTTTTTCCTAAGTCTGCAGATTATATTGCCATGTTCATCATACTATATCTCCGCATCCGTAGCTCCGTTTTGGACATGTAGCATATCAAAATGTTTGTCTCAGCGAGTACATCATTTCATCTCATTGCATCATTTTCATTTGAGTTCATCTTGATGCCCGAAATGCTGTTGGAAGAGTGCTATTTGAGTTAATTGTCAGATCTGCTGCACCAAATAGCTATTTGTCATTTTTGCCATGATTAATGTGTGCATGATATGCCTCTGAGCTCTACATGTGTTTTGTTATATGCTTTGCCATCTTTACAGAGGTGACATCCATGTATTTTTGTGATATGTGTGGTGACTAGCACAAGCTTGCAAAGTGGTGCATTCGTTAATGCTAATTTCAGGGACTTAGCAATTCCACTAAATCCTTGATCTGTTTTCATCAATATGCCATATGTTCATGTTGTTTCCTAGTGATCCGTGCCTCTTTTGAGGATGATCAGTAAGGGTGATTTGTTAATCTTATAGTGCTCTATCCATCCATGCCTTTGTTTGCAATTATGGAGCAACCTAGCTTGAGTCAATCGAGCTCTACTTTTGCTATTTCGTGAATCTGGGCAGATTCTCTACTTGTTAGCGATTTTGCCGAAGATGTTGTAGTGGATCCGTGCATGCTATGTTGTTGTTCTTGCCATGTATAGCTTATATAATGTGTATTCTTGATGGGTGTATGCTTAGATTGTCATGCCTTACTCTGTAGTGAGTGCATCGAGCTCGTAAACATGCCTACTTGATATCTGATTTGCTTGCTCTAGTTTTTCTCTAAGTCTGTAATTTGATTATGTTTTTGCCATGTTCACATGCTTGCAATTGTATTTTGTGATCCCTTTTGGCTCAAGGTCACTAAGGGACTTTTGTTAATCTCTTTGAGTAGCTCCATGCCATGCTTTACTTTGCCATGTCAAGTTCCTGTAGCATTTAGTTTTCATGCTCCAAAATGTGCTACCTGATCTGAAATTCCAGGCAAGTGTTAATTTCACTAAGTCTGAAACCTGTTTACCAATTGCACTTTTTCCATGCTTGTTTGAACCTGTTAATGGATGAATTGGCCGTAGATCAGTGTTCATCTTTTGTCAAGCATTATGAGTGGATCCCTGCCACATATTTTGTTGCCATGTTCGAGTGTTGTAGCATAATTATCTTATTGCATTTAGATGGCTACTTGCTGTTTATCGCAGACCGGTGCCATATTTGATTTGCTTGCCATTTCCAAACCGTGCATCCGATTTCGGTGTTCTTTATATCGATTTCAACCGAAATCACCTCACCTTTCCAATGGCACACTTGGATTTACAAGTTGAGGCCAGGTTCTTTCACTCTTTGTCAAATCTTGCATATGCATCACATATCACATCCCGCATAGCATACCATGTTTGCATCATGTTGTTTGAGCTTTGCACGTGGTTGATTGTGTTCCTTTTGCTTGTTTTTCTTGTTTGGGTAGAGCCGGGAGACGAGTTCGCTAACGAGGAGCCCGTTGAGTTTGCTTTCGAGGATCCAGTCAACTCTGACAACTTTGCAGGCAAGATGATCATACCCTCGATATCACTTCTATCTTTGCTTTGCTAGATGCTCGCTCTTTTGCTGTGCCTATGCTACGATGCCTACCACTTGCTTATCATGCCTCCCAAATTGCCATATCAAACCTCTAACCCACCATGTCCTAGCAAACCGTTGATTGGCTATGTTACCGCTTTGCTCAGCCCCTCTTATAGCGTTGCTAGTTGCAGGTGAAGATTGGAGACCGTTCCTTGTTGGAACATTATTTTCTTGTTGGGATATCACTATATTATCTTGTTATCTTAATGCATCTATACACTTGGTAAAGGGTGAAAGGCTCGGCCTTTTTCCTGGTGTTTTGTTCCACTCTTTCCGCCCTAGTTTCCGTCATATCAGTGTTATGTTCCCGGATTTTGCGTTCCTTACGCGCTTGGGTAACAATGGGAACCCATTGACAGTCCGCCTTGAATAAAACTCCTCCAGAAATGCCCAACCTTGGTTTTACCATTTGCCACCTAGCCTCTTTTTCACTTGGGTTTCCGGAGCTCGAGGGTCATCTTATTTAAACCCCCCCGGGCCAGTGCTCCTCTGAGTGTTGGTCTGACCGAGCAGACTACGGGGCCACCTCGGGGCAACTTGAGGTTTGGTTTTACTCGTAGGATGTCTCATCTGAGTGTGCCCTGAGAACGAGTGTGCAGCTCCTATCAGGATTTGTCGGCACATTCGGGCGGTGTTGCTGGATTTGTTTTAACTTGTCGGAGTTGTCTTGTAGAACCGGGATGCCGAGTCTGATCGGAATGTCTCGGGAGAAGGTATATCCTTCGTTGACCATGAGAGCTTGTCATGGGCTAAGTTGGGACTCCCCTGCAGGGATTTGAACTTTCGAAAGCCGTGCCCGCGGTTATGGGCAGATGGGAATTTGTTAATGTCCGGTTGTAGATAACTTGAACCTTAACTTAATTAAATTGAATCAACTTTGTGTGTTACCGTGATGGTCTCTTCTCGGCGGAGTCCGGGAAGTGAACACGGTGTTGGAGTAATGTTTGCTGTAGGTTGTTCTATAGTTCTTTGTTCGTGCTTTGCCTTCTCTCATCGCTCTCTTTTGCAAGCAGGTTAGCCACCATATATGCTAGTCGCTTGCTGCAGCTCCACATATTACCTTACCTTACCTATAAGCTTAAATAGTCTTGATCGCGAGGGTGCGAGATTGCTGAGTCCCTATGGCTCACAGATTACTTCCAAACCAGATGCAGGGCCTGATGACTCCATTCCAGATGATGCGCTTGAGCTCAAGTGGGAGTTCGACGAGGACTCACGCCGTTACTATGTGTCTTTCCCTGATGATCAGTAGTGGTGCCCAGTTGGGGCGATCGGGACCGTGTCGCATGTTGGGTTGATCTTTTATTTTGGTACCATAGTCGGACCATGAGTGATTGGTTGATGTAATGCTATTTATGTACTTTGTTTGACGTGGCGAGTGTAAGCCAACTATGTACCTTCCCTTTTATTATCTATTTACATGGGATGTTGTGAAGATTGCCTTACTTGCGACATTGCTTTCAATGCGGTTATGCCTCTAAGTCGTGCTTTGACACATAGGAGATATAGCCGCATCGAGGGCATTACAAGTTGGTAATCAGAGCCTTCCTCGACCTTAGGAGCCCCCACTGCTTGATCGTTTTTAGCAGCCGTTGTTGAGTCTAGAAAAATATGTTTTAAGTCATTTAGGCATTATATATCGGAGAGTTTAGGAATTCTTTTTACTCCCCAGTCCCTTTATCGCTCTGGTAAGGCATCCTAACGTAGAGTTTTGACTCTTCTCTTCTCAAATTTCACTAAAAAAAATTTAGGATCACGCGGTTATCTTGGAATCGTTCCGATGGTTTTGGGACGAGAACATTGTTCTTGGTGCGTCCTGTCATTTAGGGGTTGTGGCGGTGTCCCGGAGAGTTGAGCTCTGAGGTGTTGTCGTCACAATTTTATCATTGCAGTTCTGGAATACCTGAGTTTAGTTCGCCGACATCGAAAATCTCTTTTATGCAGTTGTTGGTGAGATAACCTCGACGCCACCCAGTACTGGGGCGGGAGTTCGGGAGTATTGCCATAACTCGTATAACGGATGCTTTTCAAAGGTTGAGGTAGATGGTTTCCGAAGTTTTTCTCGGTTATGTGTTGAAGGATGGATACAGCTGGATGTAGGAATTGCTAGATTTGGGTGAGATATTATGCTTCCCCTGTATCCCCAACACCTGATTGCATAACCGGAAAGGTTCGGGAGTTTCATAGGTGGGAATTCTTCTAGCTCTAGTTCTTCTTCCACGGATATTTGGTTTGAGATTGGGATTTCTTACCGAGTATTCGTTCTTGCTCCATATCTTGTTGATTTTATTCCTCTACTAAATTCTAAGTGGCTTCTCAATTTATGGATATGTGACCATTTCAATTGGAATGCATTCGTTCATTTTGTTCGGATGTGAAGACTATATGTTGCAATTTCAACCCATTGGATTCAGCTTCAAAATTTATCTATCAGTGTGCTAATGGATGTCAACCTCTTCAGGATGGCTCCTCCAACGCGCACGACTCTGAATCCTGATCCGCCACCACCACCTCCTCCTCCGGAGGCATGGCAAGCTGTGATGGCCGCTACCAATGCAAACACACAGTTGATCATGCAAATTCTTCAAGAGCGCAACCAAGCGAACCAAGGCAACCAAGGCAACAATCAGAATCACTTTGCTACACTCAACCAGTTCCTTGCTAACCAGCCAAAGACCTTCAGCAATTGTGTTGAGGCAACTGATGCTGACGATTGGCTCGTGGACTTGTGCAAGCATTTCGAGTGTAGTAACGTCAGGCCTGAGGACTTTGTCAAGTTCACTTCCTTCCAACTCAAGGACCAAGCTGTAGAATGGTTCCAGTAGTACAAAGATTCCAGAGGAGGCCATGTGATTACCTGGGATGAATTCCGTCAAGACTTCAAAGCTCATCATATTCCTCAGAGCGTGGTTGAAAGCAAGCGTGAGGAATTCCGCAACCTGAAGCAAGGCTCTTTGTCTGTCTATGACTACAACAAGTTGTTTCAGAAGCTCGCCCGCTTTTCTAAGCAGGACGTCCCTGACGAGAAGAGCATGATATATCAGTTCAGGGGTGGTCTCAGAGAAGAAATCCAGCTAGCTCTTGTTCTCTTTGAGCCCTTGAGGTACGATGAGTTCTACAACATGGCATTGAAGCAAGAGGCTGCTCAACAGAAGTGTGATGCTTCCAAGAAGCGAGTCAGAGATGCTACTCCTTCTTCCTCTACTCAAGTGGCCAAGCAGCAGAAGTATTGGCTTCCTCCTCCTCCGTTCCGTCAGCCGTATCAGCAGAAGAGCAAAGGTGGCAGTGGATCTTCCCACCCACCCAACCCTGGCTTTCAGAACAAGACTTCGTCTCAATCTTCAAGATCGAGTGCTTCGTATCACCGTCCGCTTTCAGAGGTCACATGCAACAAGTGCCAACAGAAGGGTCACTATGCCAACAAATGCTTCAACCAGAGGCGTCTCCCTCCTCCTCCTCCTGTGAGATCGGCAAGTACAGTTGTGGTCAAGCATAACCCCAAGCACGCCAAGGTCAATCTGATGAATGCAGCTCAGGCAGAGGACTCATCAGATGTCATCATGGGTAACCTTCCTGTTAACGATGTTCCTGCAAAAGTACTTTTTGATACTGGTGCATCGCATTCTTTCTTGTCATGCCCATTTGCATCGAAGCACAATGTTGATACTGAGGTCATGGCCAAAGTCATGCAAGTTGTTTCTCCCGGCAAGCTTTTGACTTCTAGTTTGGTTGCTCCCGATATCTCTATCATGTTGGGCGACTACAAGTTTCTTTCTTCTCCGGTGGTTCTTGGTAACTCGGATATTGATCTTATTCTCAGAATGGATTGGCTTTCTAAGCACAAGGCGCATCTTGATTGTGCAGCCAGGCAGATTCAATTGACTCATTCGTCTGAGGATGTAATTGTCTTTGCCGCTTGCGATGATACAATCCGTCTGTTTTCTCTCAATGAGAAGGGTGAACTGGATGCCATCTCGCGAATTCCAGTCGTCTGCGAATATCAAGACGTCTTTCCAGAAGAGCTTCCAGGAATGCCTCTGCACCGGCCAATTGAATTCGTCATCGATCTTGAGCCTGGCACGGAACCGGTTTGCAAGCGTCCTTACAAGCTCAGACCTGAAGAGTTGAAGGAGCTGAAGAAGCAACTCGATATTCAAGAGTGAATGGGCCTCATCCGACCTAGTTCCTCTCCGTGGGGTTGTGGAGTTCTTTTTGTGAAGAAGACGGATGGAACGGACCGACTTTGTGTTGACTACCGTCCATTGAACAAGAAGACTATCAAGAACAAGTACCCACTTTCCAACATCAACGAGCTGTTCGAACAACTCAAAGGTGCCCAAGTATTCTCCAAGCTTGATCTCCGTATGGGCTATCACCAGGTTCGAATTCGTGAGCAAGATATTCCCAAGACGGCTTTCAAAACAAGCTATGGTTCATATGAATACACTGTCATGTCTTTTGGCCTCGTCAACACTCCTCGACTTTCTCTCGCATGATTAACTTCATCTTCAACGCCTACACAAATGACTTCGTTTTGGTCTATCTCGACGACATTCTGGTCTTTTCGAAGAACAAGGAAGATCATGCCAAGCACTTGCGTTTGGTGCTCGATAAGCTCAGGGAACACCAGTTCTACGCCAAGTTCTCAAAGTGCGAGTTTTGGCTCGATGAGGTTCTTTATCTTGGGCATATCATCTCTGCCAAGGGCATTGCGGTGAATCCTGAGAAGGTGTCTGCAATTGTGAATTGGGAACCACCTCAGAACGTGAAGCAACTCCGTAGCTTCCTCGGTCTCGCAAGCTACTGTCGAAGGTTCGTTGAGAACTTTTCAAAGATCGCGAAGCCTCTTTCAAACCTTCTCCAGAAGCACGTCAAGTACGTTTGGTCTCCGGAATGTGACATCGCTTTCAACACTTTGAAAGAGAAATTGGTCACTGCTCCAGTTCTGACTCCTCCTGATGAATCCAAACCGTTCGAGGTCTTCTGCGATGCCTCTCTTCAAGGTCTTGGTGCAGTGTTGATGCAAGAGAAGAAAGTTGTGGCTTATACCTCTCGCCAGTTGAAGCCCAACGAGAAGAACTACCCCACTCATGACCTCGAGTTGGCGGCAGTTGTGCATGCTCTTTTGACTTGGAGACATCTCTTATTGGGAAGAAAAGTGGACATTTTCACTGACCACAAGAGTCTCAAGTACATCTTCACTCAGCCTAATCTCAACCTCAGGCAGACTCGCTGGGTCGAAATGATTCAAGAGTATAATCCGAGTATCGAGTATACTCCAGGCAAGGCCAATGTGATTGCTGACGCTTTGAGCAGGAAGGCTTACTGCAACAGTCTGATTCTCAAGCCTTATCAACCCGAGCTTTGTGAAGCTTTCCGCAAACTCAATCTGCAAGTTATTCCTCAAGGTTTCCTCGCCAACCTTCAAGTCTCTCCTACCTTGGAAGAGCAGATTCGTCAGGCTCAACTTCTTGATGCTATGGTGAAGAAGGTGAATATTGGGATTGCCAAGAGTCAACCCAAGTACAAGTGCTACCGCCTTGATGACAAGGATACTCTCTTCTTAGAGGAACGAATTGTTGTGCCCAAAGGTGACCTTCGTAAAGTGATCATGAACGAGGCTCACAATTCACTCCTCTCCATCCAACCTGGGAGTACGAAGATGTATCAGGACCTCAAGCAGGCTTATTGGTGGACTGGAATGAAGCGCGAGATTGCTCAGTTTGTGAATGAATGTGATGTCTGCAGAAGAGTGAAGGCAGAACACCAAAGGCCAGCTGGTCTCCTCCAACCTCTTGCCATTCCAGAATGGAAGTTTGACCACATTGAGATGGACTTCGTGACTGGGTTTCCAAAGTCCAAGCGTGGCAATGATGCTATATTCGTTGTCATCGACAAACTCACTAAAGTGGCTCACTTTCTGCCAATCAAAGAGTCAATCACAACAGCTCAATTGGCAGAGCTCTATACCTCTCGGATTGTCTCTCTGCACGGTATTCCACAGGTGATCTCTTCAGACCGTGGCAGCATCTTTACCTCCAAGTTTTGGGAGTCTTTTTGGAAGGCCATGGGCACCAACATCCGCTTCAGCACAGCTTTCCATCCTCAAACTAGCGGTCAAGTCGAGCGTGTCAATCAGATTCTTGAAGATATGCTCATGGCTTGTGTGATCTCCTTCGGCATGAAGTGGGAAGATTGCCTTCCATACGCCGAATTCTCCTACAACAACAGTTTTCAAGCAAGTTCGGGCAAGGCCCCATTCGAAATTCTGTATGGCAGGAAGTGTCGTACTCCTCTCAACTGGTCTGAAACCGGTGAATGTCAACTTCTGGGAAATGACTTAATCACAGAGGCAGAGGAAATGTGCAAAGTCATTCGAGATAACCTCAAAGCAGCGCAATCGCACCAGAAGAGCTACTATGAAAGTAAGCATCGTGATTTGGCTTTCGAGATCGGAGATCATGTTTACCTCCGCGTCTCTCCAAAGAAAGGTACTCGTCACTTCGATATCAAAGGGAAACTTTCCCCTAGATACGTGGGTCCTTTCAAGATCGTCAGCAAGAGGGGCGATCTCGCCTATCAACTCGAGCTTCCTTCAAACTTTGCAAATGTGCACGACGTGTTCCATGTCTCTCAGCTCCGTAAGTGCTTCAAGACTCCTGACCGCACCGTCAACTTCGAAGACATTGATCTCCAAGAAGATCTCAATTATCATGAGCACCCCGTTGCTATTTTTGAAGAGATTGAACGCAAGACTCGCAATAAGTCAATCAAATTCCTCAAAGTCAAGTGGTCACACCATTCCGACCGTGAAGCCACCTGGGAACGCGAGGATCACCTCCGTTCTGAGTACCCGGCGTTCTTCCAGTCCTAGATCTTGGGACGAGATCCTTTCATAGTGGTGGAGTGTTGTAACACCCCGGATGTAATTTACCTATTATGTACTCCAACTCTTGCCGTTTCTGGCGCTAAGTTATTTTATTTCCTCAGGTTCGGGTTTTTGTCTCCGTGTGTTGTTGTCGTTGTCATGCATCTCATATCATGTGCATTGCATTTGCATACGTGTTCGTCTCATGCATTTGAGCATTTCCCCGTTGTCCGTTTTGCATTCCGGCGCTCCTATCTCCTCCGGTGGTCATTTCTACCTTCTTTTCGTGTGTGGGTATTAAACATTTCCGGATTGGACCGATACTTCCCAAGCGGCCTTGGTTTACTACCGGTAGACCGCCTGTCAAGTTTCGTACCATTTGGATTTCGTTTGATGCTCCAACGGTTAACCGAGGGACCGCGAAGGCCTCGTGTGTGTTGCAGCCCAACACCCCTCCAATTTGGCCCAAAACCCACCAAAACCCTCTCCATCATCTAGAGCGTTCGATCACGATTGCGTGGCCAAAAACCGCACCTCATTTGGACACTCCTAGCTCCCTCTATGCCTATATATAGGTCCTCCTCTGAAATTCTCGGTTCTCCTCCCCCGAAACCATAGTTCCACTCCTCTCCGCGCGGCCGGACACGTCCGCCGGCCGTCGGACACGTCCGCCGCTTGCCCGGGCCAATCAGGGAGCGCCACGTGGCCCCTGAGCCCCACTTCGCCGCCTAGCGCCGCCGGCCCGCCCGGGCCCAAGGCGGGCCCTCTCCCGTGCCGATCCGGGCCGCCGCCCCCGCAGCGCCCCGCGGCCTCCTTCGCCAGCTCCGGTGGCCGGAGCCCCGCACCGCCCCGTCCCTCAAGGCCGGCCGGCGAGCCTCGAGACCGGCGCCCCACCGCGTCCTCCGCCTGATCCGCCGCCGACGGCCACCTGCGCCCCGCCGCGCCCGGCGCCGGCGAGCTCCACGCCGCCTCCCCGACGAACTCCGGCACCGACCCGGGCGATCCTCGATCCGCGCGCCGGATCCAGATCTGAAACCTAGGGTTGACTCCTTTTTTCCTAAGTCTACAGATTATATTGCCATGTTCATCATGCTAGCATCTGTAGCTCCGTTTTGGACGTGTAGCATATCAAAATGTTTGTCTCAGAGTACATCATTTCATCTCACTGCATCATTTTCATTTGAGTTCATCTTGATGCCCGAAATGCTGTTGGAAGAGTGCTATTTGAGTTAGTTGTCAGATCTGCTGCACCAAATAGCTATTTGTCATTTTTGCCATGATTAATGTGTGCATGATATGCCTCTGAGCTCTACATGTGTTTTGTTATATGCTTTGCCATCTTTACAGAGGTGCCATCCATGTATTTTTGTGATATGTGTGGTGACTAGAACAAGCTTGCAAAGTGGTGCATTCGTTAATGCTGATTTCAGGGACTTAGCAATTCCACTAAGTCCTTGATCTGTTTTTATCAATATGCCGGTTATGGGCAGATGGGAATTTGTTAATGTCCGGTTGTAGATAACTTGAACCTTAACTTAATTAAAATGAATCAACTGTGTGTGTTACCGTGATGGTCTCTTCTCGGCGGAGTCCGAGAAGTGAACACAGTGTTGGAGTAATGTTTGGCGTAGGTTGTTCTATAGTTCTTCGTTCGTGCTTTTCCTTCTCTCCTCGCTCTCTTTTGTGAGCAGGTTAGCCACCATATATGCTAGTCGCTTGCTGCAGCTCCACATATTACCTTACCTTACCTATAAGCTTAAATAGTCTTGATCGCGAGGGTGCGAGATTGCTGAGTTCCTGTGGCTCACAGATTACTTCCAAACCAGATGCAGGGCCTGATGACTCCGTTCCAGATGATGCGCTTGAGCTCAAGTGGGAGTTTGACGAGGAGTCACGCCGTTACTATGTGTCTTTCCCTGATGATCAGTAGTGGTGCCCAGTTGGGGCGATCGGGACCGTGTCGCATGTTGGGTTGATCTTTTATTTTGGTACCATAGTCGGACCATGAGTGATTGGTTGATGTAATGCTATTTATGTACTTTGTTTGATGTGGCGAGTGTAAGCCAACTATGTACCTTCCCTTTTATTATCTATTTACATGGGATGTTGTGAAGATTGCCTTACTTGCGACATTGCTTTCAATGCGGTTATGCCTCTAAGTCATGCTTCGACACATAGGAGATATAGCCGCATCGAGGGCGTTACAGCAGGTTACAATAGCAAACCAGTTAAAGAAACAAGTTTAAAACATACCTGTTCCGCCATTGGAGTTTCAATTCCATCCTTCAAATTTGAAAATAGTTGGTATGAGTAAATACAGTCATGCAAGAGCAAAGGAGTATGAACCATAGCTACAGAACCTGACCTGAGAACAAATCTTCTTCTCCTTTAAGCGTTGAGTTGGGATTCGGAGTGGTGGTCCTTGTGCTTTGGGCACTGCAGTTCCCTTACTAACTGCTCGTGTTTGGGTGCTCTGTGGTGGAGACGGTGCTGTGTCAACTGGAACTGGGTTACTATCTGCTGGGGTTGGGGTTAGAACGGGTGTAGCTGGTTCTCTGTCCAACTGGGTAGTGGTACAATCTGCGAGAGTCTGGGTTATGTGTGGTGGATCTGGTCCTTGGGCAAGTACAACCGTGGTTCTATCTGCATCAACTGGTAGCACTATCTTTTCTGAAGACCGTGTTGTTACTCCCTTAGATACTGCCATCACGCTCTCCAATTCAAATGGCTGATAAACAAGAAAAGTAATTGAAAGTATAGACATTGTATGATAGACAGGTGCAATGGATAGTGGGGAATAAAAGAGGGCATGAAATAATTCATATTTATGTTGTCTAACCAAACAGGATAGCATGACACAGTTTCACATATATGATGGCTAACTAAATAAGATAGCATGCCACAATTTCACATTATGATGGCTAACTAAAAAAGATGGAAAGACATAGTTCAAAATATGAGACTATGTAAACAGGATGACATGACATAACTATATAATGTGTTTATTAAATAGGTTGGCATGCCATAATTCACATACATTCACGGATAGAATGCCATAATTCAAAATATGATGATTGTAAACACTAAACATGATGAGATGATATAACTATATGATGTCTTTATTAAATGGGTTGCCATGCCATAATTTAGATAGATGATGTGTATGTACTATGTAAACATGATGGCATGATATAATTCAAATATATGATTTATATAGTAAGCAAGTAAGCAGATGGCAATCCATATATGATGTAAAAACTAAGCAATGCAAGACAACATGCGTGACATGGGTAATATAACCCTGCCAAGTTTGAGCATAGACCTCAGGGGGAAAATAGGACTGGTCATCAGTCTCTGAATCCTCCTCTGAGGAGCTCTCTATAACCAGCAAGATGTCTGCTTCAGCAGGTAGCATTGTCTGCTCTGAATACCTTGTTTTCACTCCAGATACTTCCATCACCACTTCAAATGGCTGATGCACAGGAAGAGTAGTTGAATATAAAAACGTTGTCAACAAATGGAACACGTAATACAAAAAAATGATAGCATGATATAATTCACATACATGATGATTGGCTAAACAGCATGGCATTGCATAATTCACATATATAATGTCTTTGCAACAAGATAGCATTGTATAATTCACATATATAATGTCTTGCAACAAGATGGCAATGCATAATTCACATATATGGTAATTAGACACTGAACAGGTGGTATTCACACAAAACATGTCTAAATTAATCAAATGACATAGCAATGCGAGACACCATACGCACGATATGAGCAACATAACCCTGCTAAGTTAGAGGATACACCTCAGGGGGGGAATAGAACTGGTCATCTATCTCTGAATCCTCCTCTGAGGAGCTATCCGTAACCAGCGAGATATGCGCTTCGTTAGATAGCATAGTCTGCTCTGAAGACCTTGTTTTCACTCCAGAATTTGCCATCACCATGTCAAATGGCTAATGCACACGAAGAGCAGTTGAATGTAATAACATTTTTGACAAATGTAATATGTAACCAAAAAAGGATGGCCTGATATAATTTACATATAAGATGACTGGCTAAGCAGGATGGCATTGCAAAATTCACATATATGATGCCTGGCTAAACAAGATGGCGTTGCATAATTCACATAAACGATGAATAAACTAAACAGATGGCATTCGCACAAAGGATGTCTAAACTAAGCAGATGACATATTTGATGTATAAAGTAAGCAATGCAAGACACCATATGCATGATATAACCAACATCAGCATGCCAAGTTAGAGTGAAGACCTCAGGGGGTAAATAGGAGTTGTCTTCTCCTTCTGAATCCCCCTCAGAACAGATATCTTCCTCTCGATTACAATCCAAAATGCGTGGAGGGGGGCTGCCTTTGCACCTACCATGGAGCGACGTCTGCATGAAATTTTATTGCCATGCAAGGCTCGTCTCTTCTTCTCTACATGTTCAGTTCCATTGTTTACAATAACTGTCATGCATAGGAATAAAACATAGTGAGATTATGTAAGGAGTGCATGCAGAAATCCAGAGTGATGGTAGCAACCTGTGGATAGACCCAAAACCAATAATAGCAGGCAGATAATGGCTTCAGTTAAAAATACAGATAATGGCTTCTTTACTGTTTGTTTCCCACCCAACATGAAACTCATAGTAGACACCGGAGATTAACCAGATAGTAGATAGATACTATTGATAGCGGCCCCGATATGTACCCCACAACCATTTAAAAACTCAAGTTTGACCATTAGTTTGGAGCTGACTCAGAGTCTAATCGGTGAACAAGATGATAAAGTAGCATGTAATATTAAGCGATGCATAACGTAAGCAGACACGAAAGAGTG
Source organism: Triticum aestivum (assembly GCF_018294505.1). Taxonomy (NCBI): domain Eukaryota; kingdom Viridiplantae; phylum Streptophyta; class Magnoliopsida; order Poales; family Poaceae; genus Triticum; species Triticum aestivum. The sequence continues at coordinate 624,839,930 of NC_057812.1, forward strand.
AGACCTCTCTTGCGGACCCGTGTAGTCCTCGAGGTCATCTTCTCGGTTGATGATGGTAGTGCAGTTTTCATGGCTGCCAGCGGTGGGGAAGAAGATTTGAGGCGGCGAAAGACAGACTGGAGGCCGGATCCCTGCTGTGCTGGACCCTTCTGTCGTTGGAGCAGCTGAGTTGGGGTGGACGACGACGCAGCAGGAGCGGGACAAACCACGCAAGGTTTTCTTTGACAACTATCTGTAAGAGAAGTAATTCTGTAAGGGCTCGTTTGAATTGGAGGATTCCAACAATGTGGGGATAGGAAATAGACAGGAATAGGATAGGAATGCACGTGCAAAACAGAGAATTTCAAAACACAGGATTTCTGCCAATCTGGGTGTTTGATTCACAACAATTGGAAGATCACAGGATGCAAAGAAGCATGGTGACATTAAGTCAAACCACAAGAAAATGTACGGTTATAATGCTATTATGCTACTATCTCTTAGTCTTGTGCTTCATGAATAGGAATTTGAAAAGGAGGACAAGTGAAAATTAAAATTCCTACGTTTTTTCTTTCAAGGAGACACTAAAGGAACAAATCAGTGTGCTCAGTGGACAATATATATAACATGTAGAGTAAAAAAGAGATGCAACAAGTGTAGAACCTCTTTGGCGAAGCCATGTTGATCTCAGCATGATTGGGTTGGCCGGTGAGGATGCTCCGGCTGACTTGGCTGTCGGAGAAGGGGAAGAAGATCTTAGGCGTCTGGAGATGGAGCACGAGGTACTGCTCCGCTGTGATGGAGGGTTTCGTCGTTGGAGCAGCTCCGATGAGTTGTATGACGCCGAGGCTGAAGCAGGACAAGAGAGACAACGAACAATATTAACCTGAGTAGAATTCTAATAGCATCTCCAATACATGACGTAAAATACATAACCACAAAGTGCTAGATGTAAAATATATCAGCCGCTCATCTCTGAACTTAACTGTCGAAACTGAACTTAACTGTCGAAACTGAACTTAACTATCGAAACTGAATTTTGCTGTCGAAACTGAATTTTGCTGTCGAAACTGAACGCACTAGCAAGGTGAGGCTACACGTCGGTCGATTGACTTTTTCATCTCTGGTCAGTCAATTTTGCAGCCGTTGGATACGAAATCAAGGGCCAGCGGTTCATCTTCAACCTCCACCCCCCTGAGTCGGCCAAACAGCAACCCCCCGCCGCCCGCGGCCGGTGGTGCGCCGCCCCGCCCGCCCCGAAAACACTCCCCACCGCCGGTCCGCCGCCGCCCCGGCCATCCCTTTAGGCCACCCCATGCCGAGCTTTTTCTCTGGCGATCCCCACGCCAACGCCCCGCCACTGCCGGCGACCACCGCCCCCATCCTGAACCCTAAGATAGATAGTGGGGTATCTCTCCGGCGAGCCCCCCTCCCTGCTGCGGCTGGTTCTTCCTTCACCCCGGCGAGCCCCCCACCACCTGAAAATCGACTGACCCAAAAGTCGATTCAGTCGACTGAAGTGTAGCTGAATCGAAGCAGCATCGCAAGCAAGAGCAAGAGCGAGAGCAGCAGTGCGAGCAAGAGCAATAGCAAGAGCAGACCAGGCAGGGGACCGACAACAAGAGCAGAGCAGCAGCACGAGCAAGAGCTAAAGCAGCAGCAGGTCCTACTGATGTGGGCGTCGCCGCCGAGGGAGCGACGCCGTGGAGGAAGTGGCCGGCGACGCCGCCGTGGATGGAGCCGCACCGTGTCGGCTCGGAACCGAGCGCCGGCAGCACCGTGAGATCGAATCAAGAAGAAAATGTGGCGATTAGTGTACAACCTCTTTGGTGGCGCCGATTAGGCCGCAGCTTCATCTGAGGAAACGGTGATGATGATGCTCTTCCGGTGGTGCAGGTGAAGACGGCGGTGTGGGAATGGAGGTGGCGCGAAAGACGAGGGGAACATCGGGGCAGCTCCTTGGAGGTGGAGGACGGGGTGGCTGAACCAGCGGGACGATGAGATCGACGACGGATCCTCATCCGGTACGGTGGATGAGGGACGTCGAGGTGTTGCTGTGGACGACATCGTCGGGGAAGAGGCTCCGGCTGGGTGGCAGACGGAGCAGGGTGTGGGGTTTCGTCGCGGGTTTTCGCGGCCTCGATGTACGAATGGGTGGGCGGATGGGATGGTAGTGGGGAACCATGGCTTAGAGATGCGCTTGTCCGAAATGTGGGGTAAGTTATGAAAGTACCCCCACCGATCTGAGGCGGTTCTTTCGGTTCAGGGGTACCACGGGCATTTCGCGTGTCTGGATTTCACAGGAGGTGGGAGTTTTCGCGCACGTTGTAATTTCGGAATAGCAAGGCGCGGGTTGAGATGGAGGGAGTTGTCGGTGCACAACGAGAAAAAGATATATCTTAAATATTTCAGGCTAACAAGGCGCGGGTTGAAATTTCCGGACAAGCCTAACGTGTACTGTCCCAAATCAATGCGCCCTACAAATGTCATTCAAAACTTTGAATTCATGTTATGTTCAATTAAAATATTTCGCTACGTGTATAATGCATGCAACCTACTACTCAAATGAACGTTTTAGTGCATTCCAAATGTATATACTACCGCTTCAATATGAACTAAATTTGAATTCGTTTCTCTATTTGAATAAGATCTACAGTAATGATTATTGTGAAGTCAAAGCATTTGAATTCGTTTCTCTGTTTTAATAAGATCTACAATCATCATTATTGTCAAGTTAAACCATCGTTTGTGTATTATCTTCACAGCACACCACATGATTAGTCTCGAGTTACATATGAACTATGTGTACTCCTATATGAACTCCAATTAGATTTTTTGAATCCACTTTATTTCGATTTCAAATCACATTACATTTCTAGCTCTAGCTAGATCTTCATAATCTAAACCATGTCTCATATGTATAATGTGTTTATCACATTATGTATGGTGCCCCGCCCCCTACGCCTACAAGTATTTAGATGTGAGTTGCAAACACCACACATTACCACAAATTCAAATAAAATGTGAGAATGTTCGATATATAGTATTGTTTAGATTGTCTGATATTTAGTTGTAAGCTGCGAACGCCACACATTATCACAAATTCAAATAAAATGTGAGATTGTTTGATGTATAGTATGGTTTAGATTGTTCGGCATTTATCTTTGAGTTGCAAACGCCATGCATTATCACATTATGGTATAACATGTGCACAACACGTGTATCACCGCTATATTCATGCATGCAATGTCTAAAACACTATGATCTCCTATTCAAATATATGAATCCGCTTTCATATCTGATCTTTGTTAGTCTCTTACACCCACACAATCCTCTAACCTTTGTAGCTACCACTAACTTTCTCTTGTGCATGCACATGCCCTCCTCGCCCTTCCCCTCCCTCGGCATTCTATCCACCTGGCACATTCATTTTTTTCTTTAGGTCGTTCTCCCAGAGTCTCCACAACTCCTTTCCAACACACACCGATCGATAAACCTCTCCAGCGGTGCCTGCCTACAACATACAAACACACCTTCAATCTCCTCCTTTATGTGTCCTTGCCTCGTGTCTCTCATATGGTCAGACACACGTGTAAACTCGCACCCCTCTTTTCATCGCTCTCACAACCGCACACTCCTCCCCCTATCTAGCTAGTAATTGGGCCTCTCGCACCACCTCCTAGCTCCATTCTATCTGTCTATCCGTCTCGCTAGGCCTTATTTGCCTCTAACAAATGGACGTACACCGACCGATCTCTCGCTATACATATAGCTAGCTAGGTCCTTATAACTCGTTTTTACCCACACGTCAATCGATCTACCTCATTAGTTGTGTCTCTCCCTTCCTCCGAGAAACAACAATTGATCTACCGATCTAGTTAGGTTTGCTTACCAAACACATGGTTCCCCTTCATCATCCATGGATGCGTCCCGACATATCTATCACGCACAGGCACACACAGAAACACATCCCCACTCTTATTGATAACATTGCAGTTCCACCTCAGTTTGTCTAGTAGGCCTCTCCCACCATCTTCGAGAAGCAACTCCATCACCCATCCAGCACTCTACCCCTCTCCCTCCCTCTCTCCCTCCTCTCTCTCTCTCTCTCTGTCCCATCATATTTCCCGTCCTTCAGTTATGTATGGATGTCGACCTATCTCCCTCAAGACATAGCTGGGTCTCTCCTTCTCAACACATATACGAGTCGTTCTACCTATATAGCTAGGCCTCTGCCTACCCCTCCCACCACCCCCCTCCACCCACACACACTGATACATCGAGCGCTCTAGTCATGTCTCCCTGCCACACACAAACTTGACGTGTGCCCTCTAATGTTCCAGTAGGCTAGTCGCCCTATATCTTTGACTTGTACACACAAACAATTTCGATGGCTCTCTTCATCGATCTCGCACCCACCCACTTGATCCTCTCTTTGACTCTATCGATAGCTATGACCCCTCCCTCTCTTCTCGTGGATTGCCCGACCCTCTATGTATGATATGGATAGGCCTCCATTTCACACACATTGCATGCAAAATTTTGTTTGAGATGTCATCGACACATATTCCCACAAATAATTCACGAAATCAACCCCCCACTCCACCCCCCACCCCAAACCAAAAAACACTCACGAACGTGGTTTGTATCTCTCTCACACACCGCACGTAGGTGGGGGACGTGCACGAAGAGAAGAGGTGCATGCACGGTGCACGTACTCCCGTCTCTTTCCCAACCACACCCGCGTGGGTACACGGTGGAGCTCATTTCTGTACGAAAAAGGCAGCCCACGTGGTAATTTGGCACGTGTACTGGTTGTCCACTTGGTGGAGGGAGGATCATCTACCACGGGTGAACAAACAAATTGCGACTTGACGTGTTATGTTAAAAAAAGAGGCAAACCATGTGGGGCCTACCTTAGAGGCAAGGCTCTATACACTGGAGTACTTTTGATGTGTCCTGTCAACTCGCAGAACGAGAAGCTTGCTTAGTACGCCGTCTCCCCGGCCTACGGGTGCGGTGGCTCGCGGGATGAGGTGAAGCTTGCTTACCACGCCTTACGCCCGCTCCCTCGCCCACGCGCGCGGTGGCTCGTAGCCCGAGGAGAAATTTTTACTACTCCCTCCGTTTACTCCTCGTCCCTACTACCTTGGTTATAGAGATTATACTATCATATTGTTTGGAATATATATGTCCTTTAGTAGATTTCAATATGAACTACTAGTACATACTCCAAACACTGATGTATATAGACGTATTTTAGAGTGTAGATTCACTCATTTTGCTCCATATATAGCACTCTCCCTCGCCACTCGACCCTCGCCCACGTGGTGGACGTGCAGCAATTCATTCAGTCTCATATAGCCAGAACGATATATACTGCACTACCATTATTGCTCGACTTCCCGAAGAGGCGAAGAGCCAATCGCAAGGTTAATATCTTGGAGATGCCAAGCGCAAGGTTATAGGAGAACGAGTAGTAGGTGCCGCGTCATTTATAAATAAAGTTTTTTTTCTTCATGGCACATACGCAATTATGATAGGTTCATATGGAGAGAAAAGGAAACCGCTCCACTATATACATAGTCAGGACGGGCCAGCCTACACGGTTGCTTGCTGGGGTTGCTCCCTTCACACTCTCTCGCACAAAACGACTGTGGCCACATCTCTAACATCTCGGTGGATCACGTCCGCTTGGGGAAGGGGTGGATGCTTAGTGTAGATGTGGTGGCTGTCGCCGACGGCGAAAAATCACTGTCGGCACGTCCCGATCAGGGGTCCCCGCCGTTCTCTCTCACAAAGCCGGTGAGGCTGCCTTCGTCCCTTGCTCATTGCCGTGATGTGGGCAGTTGCCGCCTCCCGCCACCCTCCTCAAGGTTGAGCTACGTCCCTCAGGTACAACTCCCTTTATAGCCGGCTTGCACCACTGCTCCAGCTGCCCACATCACTCCCTGTGGATATTTCTCTACTTCTTTGCCCCGCACATACCTCTACTGGCTTCTACGTACTGTATTTGTGATGAGTTTATGTCTCATCAACTAGTCCCAGTAATCTTATTCTAATCACGCTTGTTCAATTTCTTTGCCACAGGGATGCTCATCTCAATTTTGGTGAAACTGCACAAAATGATCCGTTGGTCAAGAGGTTGCAAACTTCATTTATTAGGAAGCTCAAACGTTGCCAGCAAATTGAAGCCTGGTCAGGGTTCACGGGTCAAGGGCTAGGGACTGCATGGATCGTTTTTTCTTTAGCTGCCTCTGTTCCAAAATAAGTGTCAACTTTAGTAGTAGTACAACTTTGTACCAAAGTTTGCACAAAGTTGAGACACTTATTTTGGAACGGAGGGAGTACATATTTGCTATGATCTGTCAATCATTGATATGCAATAGCATGCATGTTAGTCTCCTTTGTATTTGATGAAATGTTGCAACGGGCAACCTTGGACGCAAGATACATGTAACAGAAGCTGGAAGCTTCATAGCATTGTACAAATTTATCTCGCTGATAAATTACAGTAGTACGTACTATACTAGTACTTCCTCCGTTCCTAAATATAAGTCTTTGTAGAGATTTCACCATAACCACATGCGGATGTATATAGATGCATTTTAAGTGTAGATTCATTCATTTTGTTCCGTATAGTAGTGGAATCTCTACAAAGACTTATCTACTAGTAATAGCTAGCCCCCACTACTAGGAATTCTCTATCCTCTCCTTGAGCCACATCATCAAAATTGATGTAGCCGTTAGATGAAGTAAATCAGTCCATAATAGCCGTCTGATCTAGACGTTGAGAGGCTCCGCACTAAGCCACATGCAAGCATGCAGAAATACCGTGGCACATGCATGTGAGTGGGTTTTAAATCACATCAACATGTCTGCATGCAAGCATGCACCGGTAGCATGCATGTAAGTGAGCTTTTAAGTCCCATTAACATGTCAAAAAGAAAAATATAATCCCATTATGCAGTAGGAGTTGGCTGATCTTTTTTCCTTACGTGGGATGATCTAAATGATGATGGGAGTTTATTTAGTTTGGCTACCACATTTGTCATGCGGTTATAGTTTTTTTAGTTCTATGAAATCGATAATTTTGCGCAGAGAGATATACCGCTGTTCCGCGGCAACGGCGGGGACTCATCTAGTAATATTTAGGAACGGAGGGAGTACTATGTAAAGAGTTAGGTGTCGCACGGTGATAGTGTGAGGTGGGCCATGTAATCACTGAGCCTGCGTGTTTTCACTGCTCTTGCACTTCCGCTGTAAGAATGGAGAAAATTGTAATCTAGTACCTCCTTTCGCCGAAAGCGTGGGACATCCAGCAGTCCTACCACCTCAGTAATAAAGACCAATGAGCCGTCAAATCACATAGACCCAGCAGTAAGTTGGACGGACGAAGCAACCATCACTCTTGCGCCAGTGAGAGGTCGCGTCCGCTCTGCCCGGGCATGAATGCGGCACCGATTCTTTGGAGCGGCGCTGACCGTTTCGGGCGGGAAGCGCGCGGGGCGATGGAGGGGCTTTGGGTGGGCCAGGCTGGTCAGGAGCGGGCGTGGCAGCTGTCCGCATGTCCCTACCGGACACGCCCGGAAACGAGAGGATGCACCGACTCTCGCGGCTAAAATCGTACACTACACACATCTCTCTGTAGGAGTAGGTCGATCTGTCGCTCTCTCTAACACACACATGCTGTTAAACACACACACACGCACACGCACACCTTGGTCCCGTTGCACCTTCTAACGTGACTTATTACACCTAGACGGAGGGAGTAGTAAGTATACGAGATACGGTGGCACACTGACTTAAGTCGAATACAAGTGCCCAAAATTTGTGTGCATGTTATAATAAGGATTCACTTAAAATAGTACGTGAGCGAACAGAGGGATCAATTGGACAGTGTTCCCGAGCAGTAGCGAGATGTGTGAGGTAAGATACACCGCTGGCGCTTTTAATTTTTCTTATTAATTTGTTTGTTTCACCCTCTGACTGGTGGGACCCAACGTACTACGTGGAGAGAGGTAAGGTGACTAAGGCTGCATTATTTCTGCACCACTGTGGATAGTCTTACCACCAAAGCCACATGACACGATTATGATTGAAATCCAATGACTCCCACCACACAAAAAAAACACGGCATGCTTGTCACACGAATGCAGGAATGTATAAAAGGTTATTTCCCTCTCGTTGAACATAACGGGAGGGTTGTGTAGCTGGTTAGCCTGTTCGCTCATCAAACTTGAGGTCTCGGGTTCGATAACTACACTTGAGCATAATTTTGCCAGGAGGATTCTTTGACTGGTCAAAATGTTTTCTAGGGTTTGCACGCTTGACACTCTCTCTCCAGTATATATATACACGCTGGAGCCTCAGCGCTTGTAGTTGCTCTCTTCACACTCTCTCGCCCTCTCCCACTGGAGCCTCAGCGCTTGTAGTTGCTCTCTTCACACTCTCTCGCCCTCTCCAAATCTAAACAAGACTTCATTGGCCTCTCTCTCCCCTCACCGCTGCTCAAAGAGCCGGCAGGATCCGTCTGCCGGGAAGGGAAGGAGGCTTAACGCTGTCGCCGTCGGCGAGGGACTACCGGCGTAGTTGTTCACTTTCCGCCCAGCGGCGGCGTGGGAGGGACTCCGACCCCTTCTTCTTCGATGTCGTCCCGTCGCCCACCGAACCACGCCCCAAGAACCTTAAGGTATAATTTACTTACTCCACATGCATTGCTCTAGCTGCATGTATACCATGAATCTAGGACGTGGTTCAAAGAGGAAAGGAGTGGGGGAAAGTAGTGGGAAAAGTTGCATATAGCATGAATCTAGGACGTGGTTCAAAGAGGAAATGAAGGGGGGAAGTTGTATAGCATTAGTCTAGGACGTGGTTCAAAGAGGAAAGGAATGGAGGAAAGTAGTGGGGAAAGTTGTATCGCATAAATCTAGGACGTGGTTCAAAGAGGAAAGGAAGGGGCGAAAGTACTAGTTCAAAAAGGAAAGGAAGGAACAAGGCTGTAGAGTTTGAGCAGGACTAGATTTGCTGCGATCACATAGGGAAAGGCGTCTAAAGATAACAAAACTGGGACCAACACAAATATGCTCCTTGGTTGTTTGTTCTTTGTTGCAACAGACTGTGCATGACCACAGTACATCGGTAGATGCACATGGTGCTGGTGCGTCCACTATCCCGTGCAACTCATTAGCTGTTGTTAATCTAAGGCCCCGTTTGGTTAAAAACTCCCTAGTCCCTACCTGCTGGGTTCCAGGGACTAAACATGGACTAGAGGTTATTAAATGACATGCTAAAAGACCATGTTACCCCTAGTAATGAACTAATAGAGACAAGGTGCGATGCGTGGTAGGGGCAACTGTTGGAAAAAGTCCCAAAAAGACTCCCTCGGGGTCTTCTTTCTTTAGTCCCAAATGCCCACTTTTAGTCCCTAAAAGTCCCTCCTCTTTGGTTTAGATGGGACTGACATGGAGTTTTTTTAGTCCCCGCACCAAAATGTCCCTGTAAACAAACACCCTCTAATAATACCGCTGGAAAATTGATGCAATGCCACAGTTAAAAGCAAATTACATGTTTAACGAATTTTATTGTTAATATAATCTCTATGTTAATATTAATCAATGCCACCGTTTGAGAAATGCTACTGTCTTGCTTTCTTTCCCATTTAGATAAGGTAGATGCTTCTTTTTGTTGGCTTCTGTGTCATCCACCGTTATTGACCACTAATTGTTTCCTTTGCAACCTCTGTGTAAACAGGGTTATCTGCTTCACCTCGTTGCCATTGTGACCTTTTGTTGCACTGCAACAAAACACTTTTGTTTTAAGAGTGTTTTGTGCAGTTCAACCAAAATGTCACACCGACAATGTTGCTTGATTGCTTGATCTTAGTGGAACTGCACAAGAGGAGATCTTACTTCCTATCCGTTAAGGCGAATTTGGTTCAGATCTTCTTCTTGTGAGTTGTTTGAATTCCGCATCATGAGAGGTCAGTACTAGCCTTCTTTCACATGATTCTGCAGTGTGCATTCATATGTTGTGGCTACTTGTACGATAATGTTGCTTGATTTTAGTGAACTGCACAAATGGAGACAAGGCTTCCAATCTGTATGTGCACCGTAATATCCCATTGAGGTAAGATAAGGATATTTCACAACTGCTGGCCTGTATTTTGCCACTTTCATCAGAAAATTAAGTTTAGTACTATACTTGTGCTCCTAATTGACATGCCAAATCTTACATTGAAGGCGAAGCTTGTTTGTTATTGAACCAAGTGATGAAAGGGGAAGAACAAGGGGAAGAAAAACAAAAATCAACTCCCGGTGCTGCAATGAAGCACTGGAACTGTGATGACACAAGTAATGATATAGTTTTGCATCTTAATTTATTGCTATGGCTGGAACGAGCAATTGTTTTGCCACTGATTTGATGCCATACGTAATTATCTTACTTGTGCAAACAGGGATCTTCTTTGAAGATACCATATATTTTAGTGGAACTGCACAAGAAGATGTTGGAAACATTAAACTAATCGAGGAGTATATAGTAAGCATGGCCACCAGTAGATAGCAACAGATGGTTCCGGAGAAGTGCTTCATCTGTATGCTCTACACAATAAGCCTCCTGACAAAGGTTGGTACTCGCCCACTGATTTCATCCATATGATTGAGCTTTGTCATCTCTATTGGTGTTGTGCTACTGTTTAGATACTGTCATGAAAAAGTGGTATTGTCCTTGAGAAGTGCTTCATCTGTGCTGTTTTAAATATTTCCTTTCCTTTTTTTCGAGCAAACAGGGATGCTAGCATTTAGTAGTCCTCTTGTCTTTGCACAACAGGATCATCTTCCTCTGAAGAAGAATATGGAGTACGTGAAGTGACTAGTTCCGATTATGCCAGGATGAAGAAGCCATGTCTATCTTATCATCAGAAGGAGCAGTTGAAGGATGGTTACATTACTCCCCACAAGACCAACTAACTTCAGCTCAGAAGGACTGACAAAATCTCCATTTTTGCTTGCTGCGGTAATGTTGTTCTAGGATTCTTTTCCGGTGAGTTCCATTTTTCTAAAAGTGTGCTCTACATGGACCATGTATGTGCCTGTTGAAACTGTCAATTCATAGTACAGTTTGCTCTATACTAATCACTTTTTTGTATTTTGTGCAAACAGGGGTGCTCAGCTTGATTTCAATGGGAACTGCACAAAATGTTCATGAATACATCGAATCATTCATTTCCACCACAAGAAAGGAGGTGCCGATAAGTTCAAGGTGTTGCAACATATAAGGGCGAAATCATACAAGCTACGCCGTGAATTTGGTTGATTTTGGTGGAACTGCACAAAAAGAACAGCTGGTTTATTTAGCACGAGGTGCCATGTCAATGTCCGAACTGATGGCAAACCCTGTCCATTCCACAATCGTAGGCATTTGATATTTTGGAATGGGGACAACCTTGTCAAATTTTGCTCATTGATTTTTAGCAAGACATGCGTTTGATATTTTTCGAATGGGACGCCCTTTGCTGTCAGCAGCGTCAGATCAATTTTTTTTTATTCTTTAGTTGTGAAGTAAATATTGCCTCTGACATGTGAGTCGCTGAGATGCATAATCATCGATTGTTTTGAATGTTCTCTATGAATTGCCAGGCCTGTGTGTTTGATTGCAATGTACAGAAACGCTAAAAAGCCTGCTCAAACTCTTTGTACTCCTTCTGTTCCTTTTTACTTCGCACATTGTGAAAGTGCATACTTTTTGTATAAGATTGGTCAAAGTAGAGATACTTTGACTGCAGACAAAACTTGTATGCAGACTAGAAAAGGACCGGAGGGAGTACATGTGAAACTGCTTGCAAACGAGGTGATCACCCTGGGAATAATGCTAGTACGTATTGTTTTGGCATGTTCATCCAATGCCAGTGATACAGGAATTCGAACTAATCGAAATAAATTCATTCATCACATGGTCGGATTTCATATAAACATGCGCAGATTCATTACATTTCATAACATTCTTCAACAAAAAAGGGGTGCGCTGGAGGTATAATTAATTAACCGAAGCTACCCACTGTGTCCCACTGAGCCGAACAGAAGTTTCAGTGACTTAACTACAGGTGCAGTTGCGTAACTGACATGTGGGCCTGTTCGGCCCACGTGTCAGTCAGCCAACTGAACCAACAGTTAAGTAGAACAGCGTTATTCTCCAGCAGAACTCCCCGACTCCACGTCCCGCCAAGAAGCTAACCGGCCGTCAATGGTCAACCCGCCTAGCTTGGCTTCAACCGGAGGGTAGCAGCGGTGGCCTTACTTGGACCCGAGCGGCGGCGACCTACCGTGTTCTACTCTTCCTCGTTTCTGTGTGGCGCCTCGTTGCAGGGGCGGGGCCTCGCGGAGCCGGCGATGTCCTCTTCTCGTTGCCGGCGGGCGGCGCCTCAGCGGAGCGGTGGAAATCCTCCCCACGTTGCCGGCAGGGTGGGGCCTCTGCTGAGCCGGCGATGTCCTCTGCCTTGTTGTTGGCGGGGCGGGGCCTCGGCGAGCGGCGGTGTCCTCTGCCTCGTTGTTGGCGCCGCGGGGCCTCGGCGGAGCCGGCGGTGTCCTCTGCCTCGTTGTTGGCGCCGCGGGGCATCGTCGACGCCACGGAGCGGGGACTCGTCGGAGCCGGCATTGTCCTCTCCTGTCCTCGGTCTCGCCAAACAAGACTCGCCCGTTCATCGCCCTCTTGCTAGGCCTCTTTTGTAGGCGGCCGCAGCCCTCCGCCACACCGCATGCGCTACCCGCCAGCGCTCGAGGGCGGCCCTTGCGGGCGGAGCGGTACGAGTCGAGCAGCGCCTCCTGCTCACGCCCGCTCGCGCGGCGATCTGCTCCTCCGCCTGCAGGTGCTCCTGGAGGAGATGGTGGTTGTAGGCGGCATCGGCCTGCGCTCCCGGAAACTGCTCCTGACGCATCTGCCTCACACTGTCCATATATTGGGCACGGGCCTCGCCGATGGTCATGGTGCAATGCACCGGCGAGGATGGCGCGGAGGAGGGGGGTTGGCGCCGGATCGTCGACTACCATGTTCTCCATTGGGACGTCGTCGTTCCTCCGGCTGCCTGCCGGCCAGACCGGTCGGCAGCAAATGGCTGCCATCTCCCTTGTGGTCCGTCGTCCGTCCAGTCCCGAAGAAGCGCTGGAGAGCGCAGGAAGCCATGGTGGGCAGTAGTGTGTGGACAGGAGAAAGGGAACATATGCGGATGACTGCGGCTATGGCCGGCAAGCAGTTTATATAGCAATGGTGGGCGGGCGGAGGACGGACGTGTGACGCCGGAGTAGCCGCCTCGGCAACCGCGTATCATTAATGTGTGCGGCAGATGGACGGACGGACGGCACTTGTGTCGTTTGAAGGCGGAGCAATAGCCTGCACCGGGAAGCGGGGCGGCCGGCGCTGACTGTTTCGGGCGGAAAGCGGCGCGGGCGAGGAGATCACTTTACTTGGATAGGATGACAATGGGGACCCACCAGGTCCATAGCCTCACGTACGCAAGTGCCTCCTTATTATATATATATATATATATTATTATATATATATTTTTTTGCTTCTCTGGTTTCCTGACATCACGGTCCCACACCATTGTCTAACCTATGTACTCCCTCCTTTCCGGTTTATAGGGCTTATCTCAAAATTTTAGTTTTTCCATTTTATAAGGCTCAATTTGGTTGTTTTCCATCACATGTTCAGATTCCAAGGTGCATTAAATCATTGCATGCAAGTATTAGAGAAAATTGACCAATGCATGTACTTTATGCATGCATGCATTGCAATTAATGCATTGATAAACATAATTTTTTGAGGATAACAAGAGCATTAATTAGGTGCTTTTGCAAAACTAGAAAAGTATTCCACCACTCGCCATCTACCTTGATTGGTGAGATTTTTGAATTGAGCATTATAAACCGGAAAGGAGGGAGTAGTCAATAAACGAGAGAATTGCACAAGAAGCGGCCGACAGCTGGGACCAAGCAGCTCGAGCAGTATTTGTGTTTTTGAGGTGTGAGCACTGCAGAGTTTTTCGATGTTTACCCCAGATATTAATTTTTCTCCTCTGAACAACAACGAAAACATGCTGCAGGTATTAATGGGCGGGCTGTGGCCGTCTAGCCCAGGCCAGATATCCAGCCCAGATATTAATTTTTTCAAGCTGAAAATGGCTAGCCCAGCTATACTTTTTTAGGAATACCCAGGCAAGGTCAAGTTGTTATTCTCCGCCCGCTGGGCTGCAAATTTCCTAGGAGGATGCATTAGGCTTAACTAGAAAATGGCTTTAAGAAATAATAAATGGGATGTAATTATAAAACTAGGTAGTAACTATAAAAAATGCACCAAACAGTGATACTTTATAAAATATTATTTTTGGAATATTGAAAATTTTAATTTCATTATTGTTGCGAGCGGAATGTTTCGTTGGATTTTTACGTAATATAAATTTATATTGAAATTGTATTTAATCTGACTAAAATTTCGGGATAAAAATATTCGGATCCCATCAAAATGTGGGAAATTTTATTGAATTCTGTTTGAACGGTTGGTTGAAATGGGTTGTACTTTTAACAAACGTAAATGGGCTATAGTAAATTACATTAGAATTCAAAAATGGGCTACACATTCTTACAAATCTCAAATGGGCTATAAGTTCTCTGCCACACACTTCTGGCCTTACTAAGTTGACGCGTCCCCTAAAGAACAGAGTTGACGGTATGCAAGGCTTTGTCAACTTATAGTCAACACACGGTTCTAGCAGCAGTGGCCGTTGGATGTCCATCAACGGATGCCGTGCTTCTTCTTCAATCTCGATATTCTAGCTTCACCGCCCAAAAAATGATTCATCCCCCTGACATCTGGGGGCACCGTTTCGGAAGCTGACCTGTGGGCCACTAAGTTTGACGTACCAAGGGTTTGTCACTTAGTCAATATAAACGATTCTAGCTGCAGTGACGTATGATGTCCATCCAACGGCCGTCATGCTTCTTCAACCTCTGGTCTTCTTGCTCCAGCAGCCCAAAGCAGCGCCGGTCGTGCCGCCTGCTCCTGCCTCCGTGGCCGGCTGTGCTGTGCGGAGGCCTCACCGCCCCTACTACTCCCACGCTGGCCAGGCATCCTCCATCTCACCCACTGACCCACACCCATGTTATTCTGCGGCGACGGCAGCGCAGCCGAACCATGAACCCTCGTACTCCTCTCCGCGTGTGCATCCACTGCCGCATCTTCCCGGCTCCGTGTCGTCCTTCCTTAGGCCTCGCCGTCGTCCACCGTGGTGCCTCTCGGCAGCGTGGTCAACGTGGTCAAGGAACGACTTCCATCGGACGTGGACTGTACGTGGAGAGGCTGACAGCTGGGTCCACGGCAGCCGAAGGAAGTGCCTCCTTATTACGTGCAAAATAATTATTCTCCACCTGACAGCGGGGACCCACCGGACGGGCTCCATATTTTGCGAAAAATGATTCTCCATCGAGCTACATCTTCGCACAAAGGAAGTGTCCGCGACCCCCTGACTGCTGGGACCACAGCTACATCTTCGCACGCAAGGAAGTGCGTCCGAAAAAAAATGATTCGCCCCCCGACTGCTGGGACCACCAGCTACTCTTCGCACGCAAGGAAGTGCGTCCAGAAAAAAAACGATTCGCCCCCTGACTGCTGGGACCCACCGCTACCCTTCGACGCAAGGAAGTGCGTCGGCAAAAAAAACGATTCGCCCCCCTGACTGCTGGGACCAGCCAGCTACACCTTCGCACGCAAGGAAGTGCGTCCGGCAAAAAAAAACGATTCTCCTGATGCTGGGACCCAGCAGCTACACCTTCGCACGCAAGGAAGTGCGTTCCGGGCAAAAAAAACGATTCCCCCCCTGACTGTTGGACCCACTAGCTACATCTTCGCAGGCAAGGAAGTGCCTGACAGTCGGGACCCACCTGGTCGAAGTGTACGTAGCATTTTCATTCTGGTCACGAACGTGTACATACATATATACTGGTGGATGTAGAAGCGCGCACGTGTCGTAGTAGAGGCGGCCAGGGTGCAAGAAAGAAAATAAGGCCACGTATGTGTACATACGGGCGGGGTTTCGAACGCCTACTCGCGCATACGTACGACGAGGGCTCGTGTACATGGCTGGGTCGGAACGGAGAAACGGTGTCGTCGTCATGTTCATGGGTCGAAACGGAATGCGTGGTCGTGTTCATCGGGAGGGCTTGGATGGAAGAGGCGATGGAAACGAGGCCTGGCGTACCGCACAACGGAGGAAACGGACCTCCTACGGTCGAAACGGGGGTCCTGTTGATCGGGAGGGGTGTGGCATACCGCAAAACGGAGGAAACGGACCTCCTACAGTCGAAA
>NC_057812.1:624857238-624870185 GCF_018294505.1 Triticum aestivum
CTCACTGTTCATCCCATCGGTCGGCTTTAGTTAGCAGCAGTAGCCAAGGAATCACTCGATCGGGTTCAGTTAATAGCCATCGATCGATCGCTCGGGTTCAGTAACGCGTAGCCTGCAGTGCAATCGCTCGGGTTCAGTTAGAGCCCAACGCCTCGCTCGGGTTCAGTTAGAGCCAATGCCTCGCACACATGCGCGTACGTGTACGAGAGAAACGCACATCGCTCAGCCCCCGACCTCCCACCATAACCGGGAACTCCCCGAAATTTTCCTCCCCCTCGCTTCTACCACGGTTTTTTCCGTCATGGACGGCCCAAAGAATGTCATGCAGCTGCGTCTCCGGCCCGCCCAAGACGAAAAGCCCATTTTCTATCATGATTTTTTGTCATAGAAGTAGGAGCCCACCACATCTATGATGATACCGGGTTTTGTCACAATTATCATCATAGAAGTGTCATATGTATGACAGAAAAAAATTTCGTTCGGCCCAAAATGTCACGGATGTGTCCTTTTTTGTAGTGTTTCCGGTGTCCATCTTCATCATCCCGGTGCTCTCCATGACGAGGAGCGAGTAGTTCTCCCTCGGGGATGAGGGTATGTACCAGTAGCTATGTGTTTGATCTCTCTCTCTCTCTCGTGTTCTTGATTTGACACGATCTTGATGTATCGCGAGCTTTGCTATTATAGTTGGATCTTATGTTTCTCCTCCCCCTCTTCTCTCTTGTAATGAATTGAGTTTCCCCTTTGAAGTTATCTTATCGGATTGAGTCTTTAAAGATTTGAGAACACTTGATGTATGTCTTGCCGTGGATATCTGTAGTGACAATGGGATATCACGTGATTCACTTGATGTATGTTTTGGTGACCAACTTGCGGGTTCCGCCCATGAACCTATGCATAGGGGTTGGCACATATTTTCGTCTTGATTCTCCAGTAGAACTTTGGGGCACTCTTTGAGGTCCTTTGTGTTGGTTGAATAGATGAATCTGATATTGTGTGATGCATATCGTATAATCATGCCCACGGATACTTGAGGTGACATTGGAGTATCTAGGCGACATTAGGGTTTTGGTTGATTTGTATCTTAAGGTGTTATTCTAGTACGAACTCTAGGGTTATTTCTGACACTTATAGGAATATCCCAACAGATTGATTGGAAAGAATAACTTTGAGGTGGTTTCGTACCCTACCATAATCTCTTTGTTCGTTCTATGCTATTAGTGACTTTGGAGTGACTCTTTGTTGCATGTTGAGGGATAGTTTTATGATCTAATTGTGTTAGTATTGTTGAGGGAACTTACACTAGTGAAAGTATGAACCCTAGGCCTTCTTTCCACCCATTGCAATACCGTTTACGCTCATTTTTATCACTTGTTACCTTGCTGTTTTTATAATTTCAGATTACAAATACCTTTATCTACTATCCATATACCACTTGTATCACCATATCTTCACCGAACTAGTGCACCTATACAATTTACCATTGTATTGGGTGTGTTGGGGACACAAGAGACTCTTTGTTATTTGGTTGCAGGGTTGCTTGAGAGAGGCCGTCTTCATCCTACGCCTCCTACGGATTGATAAACCTTAGGTCATCCACTTGAGGGAAATTTGCTACTGTCCTACAAACCTCTGCACTTGGAGGCCCAACAACGTCTACAAGAAGATGGTTGTGTAGTAGACATCAGTAGCACACAAAGTATTACTCCGGTACTCGGGAGTTGCATAATCTCATAGTCATAGGAACATGTATAAGTCATGAAGAAAGCAATAGCAACAAACTATACGATCATCGTTCTAAGCTAACGGATGGGTCAAGTCAATCACATCATTCTCTAATGATGTGATCCCGTTAATCAAATGACAACTCATGTCTATGGTTAGGAAACATAACCATCATTGATTCAACGAGCTAGTCAAGTAGAGGAAAACTAGTGACACTTTATTTGTCTATGTATTCACACATGTACTAAGTTTCCGATTAATACAATTCTAGCATGAATAATAAACATTTATCATGATATAAGGAAATATAAATACAACTTTATTATTGCCTCTAGGGCATATTTCCTTCACTAGATAGATCTTGCGTGTGCGTAGGAATTTTTTTGAAATTACTGCGTTCCCCAACAACATAGACCCGAAATATATAGCTAGTGGGAGGAAGGGGATGACTTTGGAGGCAAGGAAGGGCATCCACGGCCGAAACCTGGGAGGCCTGGGCGCACGGGGTAAGTTGGGCCCGTGCGCACGGGGGTCCCGTGTGCACGGTACACACCCATGCGCACGGGGTGTTACAGCGGTGAGGGCCCATGCACACAGGGTCCTGAGGCCGTGCGCACGGGGGTGCGCGTCTCACCTACATAATCTCTCTGGGCGGCCCGTGGGCACGGGGTCTGGAAGGCCCGTGCGCACGGGGTTGTCTGGGAGGTGCTGTCTTAATCTTCTTTCGCTCCTTCTCCTTCCTCGTGGCCTTGGGGTGCTTCTCCTCCTCCTTTGGGGTGTCCCTTAGCTGCGTAGTGGTATTGGTCTTCGTACCTAATGACACATAGCATATTTTGGTGAGGTAGCATCCAAGTTCCATTTATATTCATATCAATCTCGAGTAGGAGTGAGCTCACCTTGGTTTCAATGGCGCGTACTCGAGCGCTTGTCACAGGTCCACGTGGTGATTGATGTGTTGGTGTAGAGTCCATGGATGATGGAAGGATGGACTTCGAAAGTTTTATCAAAAATGGGTAATGCAAGCAATGTAGCATGTGTAAGCACTTAAACTCATAAAATGTGGTATCTTGGGACGGTCCCCAAATAGAAAGTGCATTCTTCTTACTCAAGGCATGCAAAGGGGAAGCAATAGTGTTAAAGTCCTTAACGAAACGACGATAGAACCCGACTAAGCCAAGGAAGCTATGCACTTGTTGCAAGTTGGTTGGTTGCGGCCAATTTTTAATTGCTTCAATTTTAGACTCATCAACATGAATACCCTCAGAAGACACAACAAAACCCAAGAAAACAACCTTGTTAACACCAAATGTGCATTTCTCCATATTAGCATAAAGACGCTCCTTTCTAAGAGTTTACAAAATGGTCCTAAGATGAGTGACATGATCTTTGAGAGATTTGCTAAACACAAGTATATCATCAAAGTAGGCCACAACAAATATGCCTATGTAGGAGCGAAGAACATAATGCATGACACGCATGAAAGTACCGGGTGCTTCCGATAAGCCCATAGGCATAACTAACCACTCGTACAAGCCAAATTTAGTTTTAGAAGCGTTTTCCACTCATCACCTTGTTGGATGCGAATTTGGTAATAGCCACTTTTAAGATCAATTTTTGAAAAAATGATGGTGCCGCTAAGCTCATCTAGCATATCGTCAAGGCGTGGAAAGGGATGTCTATATCGAACGGTGATAGCATATATGGGACAACAATCGGAGCACATGCGAAAACTACCATCTTTCATAGGCACAAGAATAACTGGAATGGCACAAGGGCTCAAGCTTTGATATAATCTATTTTTTGGGGAGAGAGGAAGATATTAACAATCTGTTTTTAACCTTTGATACGTGGATGGAATGGTGACAGCAAATGTCCTTTTTTGGGAGAGAGGAGGATATTAACAATCTATTTTTTTTTCATTGCTCAATTGCTAAGCTGTTATGGAATATCATGAAATGTGCTTTTAAACATGTTTGACATTCCTGACAATGTGAAAGATTTGTTTGATTCTTGGATTAAAAAATTCAATAAGGATGATATGGGGATGGTAGCGGTTGGTATATCTGCTATATTTTGGACTTTGTAAAAATTAAGATATTGAGTGGTTTTGGAAAACAACAAGGTTACTGATCCTTGTATTTCAGTAAATATGATTTTAAAATAGTTACATAAATGGAATGTTATGCAGATGAATCAAGAAAAAATAAGACAAATGACGGCAGGCATAAAACGCACTGAGCAGGTAGCAGGGGAGGTCTTCAGGGTGGCACACGGGTGGAGAGCTGGGACTAGAAGAATTGAAGGTTGATCTACCAGATGCATGTCAGTTTCTGAAAAATGTTTCCTCTGCTTGTATCCTCGTTCAATTGTCTCTCTTGTCTTTTAGACCATCGTTTTTATGTACTCCCTCTGTTCCTAACAACAACTCCAACGCACAACCTATTTAATCCATGCGTGTCTATTTACGTTAGAGCTACTCTAGCAGACCCCGCATCCGACGCGAACCCGCATAATTCCGGCGATTATACGGGCTCGGCCCATTATTCTGGCCAGACCAGAGCTCGCATCGGTGTCCGGCCCGTAAATGTTTTTGCTGTAGCCCGCAAACGCTACCCTCGAACCAATATAACTGCGGGTTTGCGGGGCAGATGCGGGTCAAAACCCTATCCCCCCGCAGCCGTGTTTGCCCCCAATTCCCCACCGCGCCGCTTAATTTGTCGCCGCCGGCGAGCCTTCGACCTCCATGGCCAACTCGGGGGATGATGCAGAACGCTGCCGCCGCGTCAGATCTGATGCCGCACGCAAGCAGGGGGCGCGTTGGTGGCTCAACCGCGGTACCCGGCCGCCGCCGGCATTCGACCGCCGCGAGCTCGAGGACTTCGATCTTGAGCTCTCCCGTCGCTGCCACGCCTCCTCTGGCAACTGGTCCGCGGGGAGCTCATCCGGCAACTGGTCCGCGTGGTGCTCATCCGCGGGCACATCAAGCTCGCGTCTTGTTCCGGTGAAGAGGGAGCCGGAGGAGGCGGTGAAGAGGGAGTCGGAGGAGGCCGTGCCCGATGCGCCACCGCGCGGAGGTGTCATCGGGCCCGAGGACTACCTCCCCTCGGGGCAGGAAGAGCTCCTCGAGCGCGTCGTCCTCGAGCGGTTGGTGAGGGAGCAGGAGGAGATGGAAGAGCGCATCCGGCGTGAGCTCGAGTACGAGAGGCTCTTCTTCAAGACGGGCATCACGACATCGCATGCGCACACATCGAAGGAGGCTGACTTGCGCGTGATGAAGGCAGAGGAGACGAAGCTCTACATCGACCTCGACTCCGACTCCGACTAATCGCTGCCGGTGGGCAGCTACCGCATGAGCTCCGGTGAGCTCAATTTTGTTGTAGTGGTGCGGTAGCGTAGGCCCTGTCTAGCATCTCTGACCTTAATATGTGTGTATGTGGAGTGTACAAACTTATGCAAAGAAGAACCGTCTATGCGAGCGAGCTCCGGTGAGCTGCTGCTTAAATTTCTCCCGCGAAACAACTTTTTTAAAATATTACGGGTTTGTTTGCGGTTTCTGTTTTGCCACCGCGTTTTTCAGCTTGCATAAGCGCCCGCGCGACCTGCAAACACAGTTTACAGTTCGGCAAAATGCGGGGTCTGCTAGAGTTGCTCTTAGACGGACATAAGGCCAACTCCACCGCGCGACCCCAAACGGACGTCCATTTTGTCCGGATTCTATCCGTTTGGGTAGGGCAATGGGGTCGTGTCCGGGCGTGTCCTGGGATGCGGTGGCCATGCGCCCAGCGCGCTGCCGCATCCGTTTGCCCCATCCTGTCCGCGTCTATTTAAAAAAAAGCAACTTTCAAATGCCAAGCCCTAGTTCATCAGGCCAGCGGCCCCAGTTCATCACGCCGGCAACAGAGCCAGCGGCCTACACGTCCATCGCCGGCATCAGCCAGTGGCCGGCAACACAGCCAGCCTCCAAAATGAATAGTTGTCCTCGCCGGCAACACAGCCAGCGGCCGGCAACACAGCCGGCCTCCAAAATGAATGTTTTTCTCGTCAGCACACAGCCAGCGGCCCAGCGGGCGGGAGGCACCCATGCCAGCCTCCAAAAAGAACGGCCACGGCCGATCGGACGACCTAGTTCAGGCCTTCGGCGTCGAGCATCTCCTTCTTCCTGGCCTTGAACCAGGCCCTTGTCTTCTCACTCATCTTCGACAAGTCCACGCACATGATCACAAGGGCCACCTCCTTCACTTTGGTGGTGGCATTGGTGGCCTCGATTTCGAGCTGCCTCTGCCTGGCCTTGACATTGTCGGCCTCGATGTCGAGCTGCCTTCGTCGGGCCGCCTCCTCCATGTCGAGCTGCCTTTGTCGCGCCGCCTCCTCCATGTCGATCTTCCTCCTCTTGGCCGCCTCCTCCATCTCAAGCTTCTTCCTTTGAAGGTCTAGGTATTGCTTCATTTGCTCGTCCTTGCTTTGCCGCTTCTTCTCGTCCCTCACATCCTTTTGAGACATCATGCCATGCAAAGTGTCATGCAATGCCATGGATGAGGCATCACGTATGTCGTCAACCTTGGAGTTGGTCTTGCCCCTCGGCCTCTTCAACGCCTCGCCATCTCCACCTCCGGCGAACTTGGCCGTCTTCAATCCTCTCTTCCTTTGAAGTTCACGGTATTGGTCCTTGAACTTAGGGAAATTGTTGATGATTGTCCAACAATGCTTAAGAGTGAATGGTTTGTCATTGTGTCGGGCCTTCAACGCCTCCAAAGATTGAAATGCCTACACCACATGATCAACAACAAGTGAACATGCAAAGATATACTAGGCCGAAGTCTCATGGCCGTAGAGGAGAGCATACGATGTCCCCAACACCGAGACCACTCACGGGTCGTGCTTCAACGCTCTCAAATGCGGCGCAATACTTGTTGCACTCTTGTTGGATGAACAACCACCTCTTTTGAATCGAGCCGATGCCATGGTTGCTTGTAATTTGGTAGGGCTCAAACATCTTCCTTTCATGAAATGTTTTGTGCACTCTCGTCCAAAAAACAATGCCCTTTTGTGGCGTGCCGGTCCTCGGATCTTGGCTAATCTCCATACAAGCTAGGCAAATCAACTTGTCCTCATCTTGTGTATATGAACCCGTGCAAATGATCTTCCTCTTCTTTTGTGCTTCCGCTCTTTGGGTGAGCTCGTCGATGAACAATGGCTCGCCACTAATATCAACGTCATTGCCTTCTTCTTCATCATCATCACCTTCGACATAGATGTCATCGTCTTCATGCCACGAGTCACCATGGTCGTAGTCAGCACGGTCGTCGGCCTCTTTATCGGGGACGTACTGGGCCCGGCCATCCTGACTTTGGGTCTCGTCAGGGTTGTAGGCACGGCCCTGCCCACCCTCGAAGATCACGTCCTCCATGTACTGGTTGTAGAAGGGGTCGTCGACCGGTGGCGTTGGTGTTGGCATTCCGTCAAACAAGACGCGGGGGCCGACATGGTGCCCGTGAACGGTGCCCGTGCTTGCTTTCTTTGCATCTCGACGGACGACCGGCCGCCGCTGCTGGACCCAGGCGTGACGTTGAGGTTGATGACGACCGCGGGGCGCGGTGTGGACGGCGCGAACAAGCCAACGTCCGGCGACCCCGAGAAATGGGTCTGACCTTCGTGCCTTGGCGGAGGAAAGCCGGGCGACAAGGGTGTGGTCCGCGACTGGAAGTGCGGAGGCCGGGTGACCGACGAGCCTGTGCTTGTCGGGCCGACGGCCACTGCAGGGAAACCGGCCGGACGGCCCATGCCAAGCATGAGGAGGGCGTGCGCTTTGTTGACGATGTCCTCGTTCTAGTCGACCGCGGCCTTGTGCCGTGCGGCCTCCATCGCATCGCGTTGGGTGGCGAACTTGGCCGCGGCGGCATTAACCTTGACGACCGCTCTCCATTCCCTCCTCTTCGCTGATTCGGCGTCCAACTTGGCGATCTCCTCCGGCGTGCACTCCGACCGCGGCTTCCTTGGCGCCTTGGCCGCCTTCTTCTTCACTTTTCCGGGCGGGTCGACGGCCAGGCCGTCGGAATTCCGCCGGGCGTTGGCCATGGACGGGGAAGGGAGAGGGGTGGCGGGAGGGACGTGCGAGGGTTTGGTGGGAATGGCGCCCGGGGGGTTTTGCTTTGTGCCACCAACAGGCGGGCCAGGGAGGGACAAGCGCGCGCGTCCCGCCCGCCTGCGCGCTGTCCGTTTCACCCCAAAACCGGCGCAAACTTGGGCCAGGGATGGGTCGAAAGCGGACACAAAATGGACAAAAGTCCGTTTGCGCCCGCGCGCTGGGCCGTCTGGTTTCTCCGTTTTACCCCAAACGGACGGGGGCAGACAGGATAGGGTCACGTGGTGGAGTTGGCCCAACTCCACCACGCGACCCCATCTTGTCCGGGTGCGTCCGTTTGGGGTAAAACTGACGAATAGCGCGGCCCAACACGCAGCCTCAAACGGACAAATGTCCAGATTCCGCCAGTTTTCGACCCATCCCCGGCCCAAACTTGCGCTCGGTTTAGGGTGAAATGGACGCGCGCGGGCAGCTTGGGCGCACGCCCTTGTCCCCCCCGTGGCCCGCCTGTCGGGGACACTAGCAGTCCCTCCGCTCCCAACGCTTCCACCCTCTCTCTCTCGCCCTGCCCCGCCGCCGGCGCCGTTGCTATTCTCCGGCCGCCTCCTCACCGCGCATCCCCCGGCCGTCCCTAACAAACCACGTCTCGACATGGCTGCCACCACGCCCGCGCTTTCGCCATAGTTTTGGCCGTCGATCGGAGGAGGTTTGGCCGTCGCCGTCTTTGCCGGTGGCAGAGGGGACACGACCGCCGACGACGTACCACGGCGGCCTCAGCAACTTCTGACAAGAGCTCCAGAGCGGCCAGTAGCCGGCCGGCAACCTCCCTTGCTGCGTCGAGATGATCATCGCGGCCTCTTCGCCACCACGACCGCAAGGTGTTCAACATTTTGCCCACAAAGGTATGGATAGTGAAGACGAGTTTTTCTTCCATCACTTCCTTTGTTCATCGGACGATTCGTCGTCAGATGATGAAGATCTTGTGGTGGCTGCACTGGTCGTTCACGACCACATTCAACGGCAGCTTCCTCGGTACAGGGGGTCAGTCCCTGGCCGTGCTCCCAACCTGAACCACAACAGGGAGAGAGGCCACGCCCTGCTCTATGTCGATTACTTTGCGAACACCCCGCTTTTCAAGCCGGATAAATTTCGTCGCCATTTTTGTATGGCAAGGCATGTGTTCAATCGTATACGAGAAGGAGTGGTTGCTCATGGCCCATACTTCGAGTGCAAGACGGATGCCCTTGGCAAGCTTGGATTCTTCTCTTAGCAGAAATGCACCGCCGCCATCCGCATGCTTGCATATGGTATTCCAGGCGATCTAGTGGATGAGTATGTGCGTATGAGTGAGATAACATGTCTAATGTCAATATACAAGTTTTGCCAGGCTGTGATCGAGGTGTTTGGCAGCATAGATTGTCGCTAATACAGAAAGATTGTTGGCGACCAACGCAACTAGAGGCTTTCCAGGCATGCTTGGCAGCATAGATTGTATGCACTGGGAGTGGAATAACTGTCCATTTGCTTGGCAAGGCCAGTACAAGGGGCATGTCAACGGGTGCACTGTCATATTAGAAGCGGTGGCATCGCAGGATCTTTGGATATGACATTCTTTCTTCGGCATGGCAGGTTCTCACAATGATATCAATATGCTGCAGCGTTCTCCAGTCTTCGCGAGGCTTGCAGAAGGCCACTCCCCACCTGCCAACTTTGAGATCAAGGGCCACCAATACAACAAGGGATACTATCTAGCTGATGGTATATATATCCTCAGTGGTCAACTTTTGTGAAGACAATCTCGAAACCCCAAGGTGAGAAGAGAAAGAGATTTGCCCAAATGCAAGAGAGTGCTAGAAAGGATGTGGAACGTGCTTTTGGTGTGCTTCAATCCTGGTGGGGTATCGTTCGAAACCCTGCATTGTCATGGGATGAAAGGAAGTTTTGGGAGGTGATGAATGCTTGTGTGATCATGCATAACATAATCGTCGAGCACGGGCGTGATGAGAGTATCTTCGACCAAGGATTTGATTATCAAGGTGAAAATATTGAGCTCCTACACCAAGACCCGGCCACATTTGAATAGTTTGTCCAATTCTACCGTGAGATACGTGATTGGCACACTCATTTGAATCTTCAAAATGACTTGGTTGAGCACGTGTGGGATCACATTGGCAACCAATAGATGTATTGGTTTATTTTATGTTCAGTCAAGACAATTTCGATTTCGTTGTAAAACTATTTTATTAAAGACAATTTCAATTGGGTTGTAAAACTATTTTAATTTTCAGACAAATATTTGGGTTGTAAACTAGTTTTGATGAAAATATGGACATTTTTGACTCTGACGAACAGGATGGGGCAAATGGACGCGGCCGCGCGCTGGGCGCACGGTCACCGCATCCCAGAACACGCCCGGACACAACCCCATTGCTCTACCCAAACGAACAGAATCCGAACAAAACGGACGTCCGTTTGAGATCGCGCGGTGGAGTTGGCCTACCACAGACCTGTCTCATTATTTTGTCCGTTTGACCCCATCTCTAGACCAAATTTAGACGCCGTTTGGGTCCAAAGCGGATACAAATTGGATGTTTTTTCTTCTTCTTGATGAATATGGAGCTCTCTTTATCAAGAAGAAAAAATGCTGAGCTAGTGCTGCACTGAAGCGTCGTGGCTCTTTGGCGCCTGTCCCGTGGACGCTTGCAAGCCTCGCCGTGAGTACCTGACACGGCGACATGCTGTGATCAGCTCGCTGAGCGCAGCTCTGGGCCCTCGCCTCTCCGCTGTGCCTGTGGGTGTGGGTGCGGGCGTGTGGTAGTCGCCAGGCGCGTCTCCACGTTTGGCTCGACTAGGCGGCGCTGGCCAGAGTCACGAGCCCGCACGTACACTGCACCGCGCCGCACCAGCACGCGTACGTGTTGCGCGGCGGCGATCTTGCGCGCATCCGTGATGGATGACAAGGAGTCTGGTCATCATTCTACTGTACTAGTTTTCTTTCTTTATATCAGAAAAAAGGAGGTTCGTGCGGGAAACTTGTCATGATTCCGGCACAGTTGCTCTCCTCGTGACAAAGCCTTGATGATGATGGCCGATCGATACGGCATCGGGAGTACGCAGAGGCTGCCTGCTACCACTGCGTGTGTCGTACTTTTTGTATGGTCTGCACGAAGCAGGGCCACTTTTTTTTTTCAGTAGACAGGGAGCTCTGGACTCGCTGCCACAGGGGTGTTGTGCACCTGTACTCCTGCCGACATGGTTCTCGTGACGAGCAATCAATCGCCGCTGGAAGCCTGTGCAATGTGTTTATATGTACCCTCGTTTTTTTCATAAAAAATACTCCATATCGATATCTGTATCTGTTACTACGAAGGCAAGGCACTTTTACACCCTTCACTCGGGTGGTGAAGTTTCAGAACAAAAATACTACTACTCCATAGTATTCATTCACCGACGGAATCATCATATCATATCATGTCATTCAATCGCGTTGCTCCTCCAACGACCAGCCGTTTGGAGATGCATGCTTGGCTTAACTTCGACCGATCTGGCGATGTGATGGTTGACGGCGACTCGGAGGAGGACCACCGACGACGGCGTTCAGAAGTGGGCGTGCTGACTGAGGTACGTAGAGCCCGAATCATGAACTCCACTGTTCCTCCGAAGACCGTCTCCGTGTGGTACACTATTCGATTGATTGGCCAGATTCTTGAGTTGATTGATCCCACTATTGAGCATATGAGTACGTGACGCGGGAGAGGCGCGCGTTACATCACCTCGCAGTGTTCAGATAAGAAGCTAGCCATTACGACACTGATCGTTCGGTGTCATCCATCTAGCCATCATTTTCGTTCAATGATTCAGAGCTGGCCGGATTGAAGCGTGATGTGGTCGCCGAGCCGTCTCACGGTGGAATGCTCCGTGACAACCCTGTTTCGTTTTGTTTCTCGGACGGAAAGAACATCCACATGGGAGCAAGTCCTAAATGAGCCAAAAGAACATATTGATCAAATTCCAACCGCGCTCTTCAGCATGAGCCACTGAGCGATATCTAAGGTACCAAAAAAAAAAGAATGTAGACACATTCATCTTTTAGGATCTTAGAAAATATTTTTTGGTTTCATCGAAGGGCCACTTTCTTTGTTCAAGTTTATAAGGCCCCTTGCATTTTGGGTCAAACTTTGAGCATTGATTTAACTAGCAAAATACTCCCCCTGTTTCTAAATATAAGGCTTTTTAGAGATTCCAATATCGACTACATACGGAGTAAAATGACTGAATCTACACTCTAAATTGTGTCTATATACATTCATATGTAGTCCGTATTGAAATCTTTAAAAGGTCTTATGTTTAGAAATGAAGGGAGTATAAGTTATACATGGTTCACTGGTTATACTAACAAAAGAGCCCGTGCGTTGCAATGGGAGAGAAAACATAACACACGCTCTTAACCCAACAACTATCATTCAAGACCACAATAGGTCCATCTTCTTTATTTTGCGAGGATTCATATTTGTGTTGCCGCTTATTCTCCTTCTCACCCTTGCCGGCGATGGCCTCGGTGTTCACACAAAACAACCAAAAACGTGTTTGAATATGGTTAATCTTAAGGCGTCTCCCTCCCCCCCTCTCTCTCCCTCCCTCCCTCTCTCTCTCTCGCTCACGATGAGAAATCTGTTGTTTTCCCCTGCGACATTTTTCAGAGGTATGCATGCATAGTTATTGATGTTTTCTTTTCCCTATATGGTTATAGTGGGGGTGTTTATTTGCAATCCGGATCGCCGCCGGTACGAAAAAAATGGATTTTGCGCTATAAATTATAAGTTTTCTTTCAAAATAATATTTTCAAAATATTTAACAGGTAAAATTAACATCATATTTAGATTTCACACATTTTTCTAATAAAATTTCATATATAATATGTTAAAATCAAAGTTACGGTTTGAAAGATACGGATAATTTAGAAAATAATTTGTTTGATTTAGATATATTCCAAAATATATTTAAAAATAATTAACAGATAAAAATAATCTCATATTCATATTCTACATATTTTTCTAATCAAATTTTATATATAACATGTTCAAATCGGAGTTACGGTTTAAAAGATATGGATGCTTTAAAAAAGCATTTGTTTGACTTAAAT